>NW_020230244.1:0-100000 GCF_003227715.2 Harpegnathos saltator
TTCGTGCTTATATCTTAGAAACGCGTGATCTCAGCTCGATGCGGGTTGCACGGATCGATCTTATTTCATACCTAGATTAATGTCTTATAACAATTAATTTTGTAACTTATACCCGTGACACGTTATTTTCACTCCGGTCGGCCTTGAACTTTTCGCTTTAATTTCTCGGTAACGAAACGCGCACCTTGTTATAATTTGCGAAGATCTTTCTTATTTTGGGTCTAGATTAAAACCTTACTACGCATATTTCCATATTTAATATTTCATTTACATGCCTGTCATTTTTCCATCTTTCGTGGCTTATATCTTAGAAACGCATGATCTCAGCTCGATGCGGTTTGCACGGATCGATCTTATTTCATACCTAGATTAATGTCTTATAACAATTAATTTTGTAACTTATACCCGGTGACACGTTATTTTCACTCCGGTCGCCTTGAACTTTTCGCTTTAATTTCTCGGTAACGAATACGCGCACCTTGTTATAATTTGCGAAGATCTTTCTTATTTGGGTCTAGATTGAAACTTTATTACGCATATTTCCATATTTAATATTTCATTTACATGCCTGTCATTTTTCCATCTTTCGTGGCTTTATCTTAGAAACGCATGATCTCAGCTCGATGCGGTTTGCACGGATCGATCTTATTTCATACCTAGATTAATGTCTTAAACAATTAATTTTGTAACTTATACCCGGTGACACGTTATTTTCACTCCGGTCGGCCTTGAACTTTTCGCCTTAATTTCTCGGTAACGAATACGCGCACCTTGTTATAATTTGCGAAGATCTTTCTTATTTTGGGTCTAGATTAAAACCTTACTACGCATATTTCCATATTTAATATTTCATTTACATGCCTGTCATTTTTCCATCTTTCGTGGCTTATATCTTAGAAACGCGTGATCTCAGCTCGATGCGGGTTGCACGGATCGATCTTATTTCATACCTAGATAATGTCTTATAACAATTAATTTTGTAACTTATACCCGGTGACACGTTATTTTCACTCCGGTCGGCCTTGAACTTTTCGCTTTAATTTCTCGGTAACGAATACGCGCACCTTGTTATAATTTGCGAAGATCTTTCTTATTTTGGGTCTAGATTGAAACCTTATTACGCATATTTCCATATTTAATATTTCATTTACATGCCTGTCATTTTTCCATCTTTCGTGGCTTATATCTTAGAAACGCATGATCTCAGCTCGATGCGGTTTGCACGGATCGATCTTATTTCATACCTAGATTAATGTCTTATAACAATTAATTTTGTAACTTATACCCGGTGACACGTTATTTTCACTCCGGTCGACCTTGAACTTTTCGCTTTAATTTCTCGGTAACGAATACGCGCACCTTGTTATAATTTGCGAAGATCTTTCTTATTTTGGGTCTAGATTGAAACCTTATTACGCATATTTCCATATTTAATATTTCATTTACATGCCTGTCATTTTTCCATCTTTCGTGGCTTATATCTTAGAAACGCGTGATCTTAGCTCGATGCGGGTTGCACGGACAAATCTTATTTCGAACCTAGATTAGTGTCTTACACCAAATAATTTTGTATCTTATACCCGGTGACACGTTATTTTCACTCCGGTCGGCCTTGAACTTTTCGCTTTAATTTCTCGGTAACGAATACGCGCACCTTGTTATAATTTGCGAAGATCTTTCTTATTTTGGGTCTAGATTGAAACCTTATTACGCATATTTCCATATTTAATATTTCATTTACATGCCTGTCATTTTTCCATCTTTCGTGGCTTATATCTTAGAAACGCATGATCTCAGCTCGATGCGGTTTGCACGGATCGATCTTATTTCATACCTAGATTAATGTCTTATAACAATTAATTTTGTAACTTATACCCGGTGACACGTTATTTTCACTCCGGTCGGCCTTGAACTTTTCGCTTTAATTTCTCGGTAACGAATACGCGCACCTTGTTATAATTTGCGAAGATCTTTCTTATTTTGGGTCTAGATTAAAACCTTACTACGCATATTTCCATATTTAATATTTCATTTACATGCCTGTCATTTTTCCATCTTTCGTGGCTTATATCTTAGAAACGCATGATCTCAGCTCGATGCGGTTTGCACGGATCGATCTTATTTCATACTTAGATTAATGTCTTATAACAATTAATTTTGTAACTTATACCCGGTGACACGTTATTTTCACTCCGGTCGACCTTGAACTTTTCGCTTTAATTTCTCGGTAACGAATACGCGCACCTTGTTATAATTTGCGAAGATCTTTCTTATTTTGGGTCTAGATTGAAACTTTATTACGCATATTTCCATATTTAATATTTCATTTACATGCCTGTCATTTTTCCATCTTTCGTGGCTTTTATCTTAGAAACGCATGATCTCAGCTCGATGCGGTTTGCACGGATCGATCTTATTTCATACCTAGATTAATGTCTTATAACAATTAATTTTGTAACTTATACCCGGTGACACGTTATTTTCACTCCGGTCGGCCTTGAACTTTTCGCTTTAATTTCTCGGTAACGAATACGCGCACCTTGTTATAATTTGCGAAGATCTTTCTTATTTTGGGTCTAGATTGAAACCTTATTACGCATATTTCCATATTTAATATTTCATTTACATGCCTGTCATTTTTCCATCTTTCGTGGCTTATATCTTAGAAACGCATGATCTCAGCTCGATGCGGTTTGCACGGATCGATCTTATTTCATACCTAGATTAATGTCTTATAACAATTAATTTTGTAACTTATACCCGGTGACACGTTATTTTCACTCCGGTCGGCCTTGAACTTTTCGCCTTAATTTCTCGGTAACGAATAAGCGCACCTTGTTATAATTTGCGAAGATCTTTCTTATTTTGGGTCTAGATTAAAACCTTATACGCATATTTCCATATTTAATATTTCATTTACATGCCTGTCATTTTTCCATCTTTCGTGGCTTATATCTTAGAAACGCGTGATCTCAGCTCGATGCGGTTTGCACGGTCGATCTTATTTCATACCTAGATTAATGTCTTATAACAATTAATTTTGTAACTTATACCCGGTGACACGTTATTTTCACTCCGGTCGGCCTTGAACTTTTCGCTTTAATTTCTCGGTAACGAATACGCGCACCTTGTTATAATTTGCGAAGATCTTTCTTATTTTGGGTCTAGATTGAAACCTTATTACGCATATTTCCATATTTAATATTTCATTTACATGCCTGTCATTTTTCCATCTTTCGTGGCTTATATCTTAGAAACGCATGATCTCAGCTCGATGCGGTTTGCACGGATCGATCTTATTTCATACCTAGATTAATGTCTTATAACAATTAATTTTGTAACTTATACCCGGTGACACGTTATTTTCACTCCGGTCGGCCTTGAACTTTTCGCTTTAATTTCTCGGTAACGAATACGCGCACCTTGTTATAATTTGCGAAGATCTTTCTTATTTTGGGTCTAGATTGAAACCTTATTACGCATATTTCCATATTTAATATTTCATTTACATGCCTGTCATTTTTCCATCTTTCGTGGCTTATATCTTAGAAACGCATGATCTCAGCTCGATGCGGTTTGCACGGATCGATCTTATTTCATACCTAGATTAATGTCTTATAACAATTAATTTTGTAACTTATACCCGGTGACACGTTATTTTCACTCCGGTCGGCCTTGAACTTTTCGCCTTAATTTCTCGGTAACGAATACGCGCACCTTGTTATAATTTGTGATGATCTCTCTCATTTTGGGTCTAGATTAAAACCTTATTATCCATATTTTGCTAATTATTATTTCATTTTCGTACCAGTCATTTTTCCATCTTTCGTGGCTTATATCTTAGAAACGCGTGATCTCAGCTCGATTCTGTTTGCACGGATCGATCTTATTTCATACCTAGATTAATGTCTTATAACAATTAATTTTGTAACTTATACCCGGTGACACGTTATTTTCACTCCGGTCGGCCTTGAACTTTTCGCTTTAATTTCTCGGTAACGAATACGCGCACCTTGTTATAATTTGCGAAGATCTTTCTTATTTTGGGTCTAGATTAAAACCTTACTACGCATATTTCCATATTTAATATTTCATTTACATGCCTGTCATTTTTCCATCTTTCGTGGCTTATATCTTAGAAACGCATGATCTCAGCTCGATTCTGTTTGCACGGATCGATCTTATTTCATACCTAGATTAATGTCTTATAACAATTAATTTTGTAACTTATACCCGGTGACACGTTATTTTCACTCCGGTCGACCTTGAACTTTTCGCTTTAATTTCTCGGTAACGAATACGCGCACCTTGTTATAATTTGCGAAGATCTTTCTTATTTTGGGTCTAGATTGAAACTTTATTACGCATATTTCCATATTTAATATTTCATTTACATGCCTGTCATTTTTCCATCTTTCGTGGCTTTTATCTTAGAAACGCATGATCTCAGCTCGATGCGGTTTGCACGGATCGATCTTATTTCATACCTAGATTAATGTCTTATAACAATTAATTTTGTAACTTATACCCGGTGACACGTTATTTTCACTCCGGTCGGCCTTGAACTTTTCGCCTTAATTTCTCGGTAACGAATAAGCGCACCTTGTTATAATTTGCGAAGATCTTTCTTATTTTGGGTCTAGATTAAAACCTTACTACGCATATTTCCATATTTAATATTTCATTTACATGCCTGTCATTTTTCCATCTTTCGTGGCTTATATCTTAGAAACGCGTGATCTCAGCTCGATGCGGTTTGCACGGTTCGATCTTATTTCATACCTAGATAAATGTCTTATAACAATTAATTTTGTAACTTATACCCGGTGACACGTTATTTTCACTCCGGTCGGCCTTGAACTTTTCGCCTTAATTTCTCGGTAACGAATACGCGCACCTTGTTATAATTTGCGAAGATCTTTCTTATTTTGGGTCTAGATTGAAACCTTATTACGCATATTTCCATATTTAATATTTCATTTACATGCCTGTCATTTTTCCATCTTTCGTGGCTTATATCTTAGAAACGCATGATCTCAGCTCGATGCTGTTTGCACGGATCGATCTTATTTCGAACCTAGATTAGTGTCTTACACCAAATAATTTTGTATCTTATACCCGGTGACACGTTATTTTCACTCCGGTCGGCCTTGGACTTTTCGCTTTAATTTCTCGGTAACGAATACGCGCACCTTGTTATAATTTGCGATGATCTTTCTTATTTTGGGTCTAGATTGAAACCTTATTACGCATATTTCCATATTTAATATTTCATTTACATGCCTGTCATTTTTCCATCTTTCGTGGCTTATATCTTAGAAACGCGTGATCTTAGCTCGATGCGGGTTGCACGGACAAATCTTATTTCGAACCTAGATTAGTGTCTTACACCAAATAATTTTGTATCTTATATCCGGTGACACGTTATTTTCACTCCGGTCGGCCTTGAACTTTTCGCCTTAATTTCTCGGTAACGAATACGCGCACCTTGTTATAATTTGTGATGATCTCTCTCATTTTGGGTCTAGATTAAAACCTTATTATCCATATTTTGCTAATTATTATTTCATTTTCGTACCAGTCATTTTTCCATCTTTCGTGGCTTATATCTTAGAAACGCGTGATTTTAGCTCGATGCGGGTTGCACGGACAAATCTTATTTCGAACCTAGATTAGTGTCTTACACCAAATAATTTTGTATCTTATACCCGGTGACACGTTATTTTCACTCCGGTCGGCCTTGAACTTTTCGCTTTAATTTCTCGGTAACGAATACGCGCACCTTGTTATAATTTGCGAAGATCTTTCTTATTTTGGGTCTAGATTGAAACCTTATTACGCATATTTCCATATTTAATATTTCATTTACATGCCTGTCATTTTTCCATCTTTCGTGGCTTATATCTTAGAAACGCATGATCTCAGCTCGATGCTGTTTGCACGGATCGATCTTATTTCGAACCTAGATTAGTGTCTTACACCAAATAATTTTGTATCTTATACCCGGTGACACGTTATTTTCACTCCGGTCGGCCTTGAACTTTCCGCTTTAATTTCTCGGTAACGAATACGCGCACCTTGTTATAATTTGCGATGATCTTTCTTATTTTGGGTCTAGATTAAAACCTTATTACGCATATTTCCATATTTAATATTTCATTTACATGCCTGTCATTTTTCCATCTTTCGTGGCTTATATCTTAGAAACGCGTGATCTCAGCTCGATGGGGGTTGCACGGGCAAATCTTATTTCGAACCTAGATTAGTGTCTTACACCAAATAATTTTGTATCTTATACCCGGTGACACGTTATTTTCACTCCGGTCGGCCTTGAACTTTTCGCTTTAATTTCTCGGTAACGAATACGCGCACGTTGTTATAATTTGCGATGATCTTTCTTATTTTGGGTCTAGATTAAAACCTTATTATCCATATTTTGCTAATTATTATTTCATTTTTGTACCAGTCATTTTTGCATCTTTCGTGGCTTATATCTTAGAAATGCGTGATCTCAGCTCGATGCGGTTTGCACGGATCTATCTTATTTCGTACCTAGATTAATGTCTTATAACAATTAATTTTGTAGCTTATACCCGGTGACAAGTTATTTTCGCTCCGGTCGGCCTTGAACTTTTCGCTTTAATTTCTCGATAACGAATAAGCGCACCTTGTTATAATTTGCGAAGATCTTATTTTGGGTATAGATTAAAATTTTATCGATATTTCTTCATTTAATATGGCGTGACAGGTCATTTCTGACCTTTCATTTTTCCATCTTTCGTGGCTGATAACTCCGGAACGTAGTGGCAGTTCGATGCTATTCGCGAGGTGCTTTCTTTCGTAGAGTCTAAATTAAAACCTTATTACTCGTATTTCGATAATTAATATTATGTGACAGTTCATTTCGGACCTTGTCACTTTGCCATCTTATGTGGCTTGTAACTTCGAGACGCATAATTAAAGCTCGTTGCTGTTGACGAAGATTTTTCTTATTTTGTGTTTAAATTATATATTCACTCATATTTCGATTGTTAATATTTAAGACCGTCTAAAGTTCACTTTCAGATACTCCATAGCCAATGAAATGTACAAGAATGTTTTGCACCTGAAGCATCTGAAGATAAACTTAAGACTGTCTTATGTACGTGATCTGACTACTACGAGATCTGAATACAGGCCATAGAGGCATTTTAAAATAGCGTTGCAAGAAAATCGCTACTATGGTCGCTCTCTAACACTTTCTGATTTATGGTTTGACGTCATCTGTTTGCAACTTGACGTCTCAGTTATACACGGTGTCTCAAAAGCAGCGGCTTTCAACCGGTGCGGCTTCTGTTATTTATTTCTTACCGCAGGACAAATCGACAGTATTGATTCTTTAAATAAATTCATTGTACCGTTATCACGCTAAATTCTTGTGAATCATTATTTGTACTTACTAATAAAGAAGGAAGATCTTTTCACAAAAATGTAAGATTAATCTTCATGAGATGCGGTCATGCAAGATTAACTGTTGATTATCGCGTCGTAGTCACACGTCGGCAAAAGTCGTTCAATGTGATTCAATTCGCAGTAACAACTGCAAGCATGGTTCTTTATGTTTCAATGTAAGGACGCACCGTGTTATCACTTTAGTAGTGCAATCTTCTGCATGGTGTGAAATTATTTGGTGCGTAATTATAATTTGAGTTCTAGTACTAAAATTCCAAATAGTTTATTACGAACTAATTTCAGTTCTGCTGTTTGTCATTTCGTTCCCTTATTTCGTCATTGTTTTATCAGATTTGTACTTATCATTTTATTTAGCATATATGATAATGTATATTTGCAGATAAATATAATTGCAGAATTAATTGAATTTGATTGAACTAGCTTTAAATCATGTTTGTATTATGGAAATAGCTTAATATTAATCAGAAAACAAACTTTTATGATGAAAATATGTATAAATGAAAGAAACATTTGCGGAAGCTAATACATGTCATTCATTTTTGCAGAATACTTATAATCCTATCCATAAACATGTTACTAATTATAACTACCTGTAAGATACTTTGTGGCCTGATCTTCCTGCCAATATTATTGATAAAGTGGAGAAAGATGTATTCGAGAAAGAGGAAAGAAAGGGAACAGAAAGGCACTGTTGTTGGAATCTTTCATCCATATTGCAATGCAGGTGGAGGTGGTGAAAGAGTACTTTGGTTTGCAGTACATGCTATACAGAATCAGTATGTGTCAACAATCTATGATACTTAACAGTAAGAAATACATGTAGCAATATTCCATGTTACATTAAAAATTTGTTAAATTTAAAATTTAAATCACTGTCTCCACAATGAATTTGTTATTGTTATTGTTTGCATTGTTTCCAGATATCCTGATGTAAACATAGCCATATATACTGGTGACCTTTATGCAGATCCCGAGGAGATACTCAGTAAAGCTGAAAAGGTATTTGATGTGAAACTGCAACGAAATATCGAATTTATTTATTTGCATAGGCGAAAATGGGTAGAAGCTGCTATGTATCCCTATTTTACACTTCTGGGGCAAAGTCTGGGATCTATCTGGCTGGGCATCGAGGCATTGAATAGTCTTACACCAGGTAACATATTGAATCTATTGATACAGGTTTGCATAGTATTTATACGCTTTACAAATTTCTGCTAATAAAATAATACATATAGAATACATGAATACACAAATAATATTAATCACGTAATAAAATTACAGACATGTATATCGACACAATGGGTTATGCCTTTACATATCCTTTGTTTAAATATATCGGTGGTTGCCGTGTCGGATCGTACACGCATTATCCCACTATTTCGTATGATATGCTAAAGTACGTGTACAGGAGGGTGGTGTCGCATAACAATCGTAAAATCATTGCGAGAAACCCAATTTTCACAATGGCAAAGCTAGCTTACTACAACTTGTTCGCGCTCGTAAGTACATACATGTGATATAATCAATGTATTCAACAAAAAGTAAAGGAAATATGCTGTTTCCAAATGATAATTGGACAGTGGATCGTTTTAGTTATATGGCTGGGTCGGCAATTGCGCTGAGACTGTAATGGTAAACTCTTCATGGACAGAGGATCACATCAACTCAATCTGGAAATGTCCGCTGAAGACGCATCGCGTGTATCCGCCGTGCAGCGTAAAGCATTTAACCGAGTTGCCGCTTCTCAGCGACGAGGAGAAGGGCGATTGTATACGTATAGTGGCTGTCGCGCAATTCAGACCGGAGAAGGATCATCCGCTCATGCTGAGAGCAATGTTTGAGCTAAGATCGATCCTTCGTGAGGAAGTCTGGGAAAAGGTGAGCTGACGATTTTCCACGAGAACGAAAAAGAGCAACGTGATATAATATATCTCGAAATTAAATTAATTAAAGTTCATTGTTATGTAGGTAAAATTGATTTGTATCGGCTCGTGCAGAGATGCTGAGGACGAAGCGCGCGTCAAGGATATGCAAGATCTGACCAAACATTTAGCTCTAGAGAAGAATGTCAAGTTCAAGTTGAACATCCCATACTCCGAGCTCGTATCGGAACTTCAAAGGGCCACTATTGGCCTGCACACAATGTGGAATGAACATTTCGGCATCAGCATTGTGGAATGCATGGCTGCAGGACTGATCATGGTAGCTCATGCTTCCGGTGGGCCAAAGTACGCGATTGTGTATTCAATAACGTTATAACGGAGAAAGATCTGTTTGACAGGAAAATATTTTGTAATTTTTTTAGGGCAGACATCATAGAAACGCAGAAGGGTAGTATGACTGGGTTCCTCGCGGAAACCGAAGAAGAATATAGTAAAACATTAGCATATATTATATGTATGAGCCCGAGTGATCGAAACGCTATTAGACTTGCTGCGAGGTATGAATTTATAACACGATGTATAAAATGCTTATAATTATCTGACATTTCGTGACTAAGAGAATCTTATTTCTTGCTTCAGATCATCTGTGAGCCGTTTCTCGTGTGAGAACTTCGAAAGAGAATTCCTACGAGCGATCGAGCCGTTTTTCAGACTGAAACAGCAATAGTTTCGTCGCTTTGGAATTTCTTTAAAGTACGGTGAATCATATGTACATACGAATTATTCATTTCAAGATTGGCTTTCACGGTAATACGTTTCACTATCCTATGTATGTACAAGAGTGATGTATATATGTAATAAATAATAGTCAATTGTCATCAGTTTTTTTATTATGCATTATTTCTCGCAGCGCTCTTGTGACTAGAAATTCTAAAGTTAAATATCGAAAGTTTACACGAGAACATGAATAGACGATTACGCGCTGATGTAGACTGCAGATTTTTCCTGACTGTAAATACGACAGCAACAATTACTGATTGTTTGAATTACTGATGTGACATATGTGTTGAAATTATTGAGAAATCGCGTGCGTTACGATAGAACGCAAATTTTATGCAATGTTTATTTAGATAAATTGCTGTTAATCAAACCACATCCTTGACACTCTAGAACGTAGGATAAAGTGCCCTTGTTGTCGGCGCTTTCCAACAGATTGAAATGAAGTCCACGATTGCCCAGCATAATTTCCGCTACCTGCATGGCGGTCTGCGTATGACTGGTCAGCTGTTTATCGCCGACTTTGATCCTCGAGACACCTTCCGCTAATGTCATTAAAATGATCATCTGCAATATAATAACACGATGAGCTGAAGAAGGTTGAAGTACTTGGTGTCGACAGTTTCATTACGCTCTTACTTGGTCCTGCATATGCTCATCGACGCAAGCACCAGTTAGTATTGGCTTTAAAATGTCTTCAGCTGCCGTTTTACCTGGTGATGATGTATCTCGAGGTCCGCGACCCAAGCCGGAACCCCCGAAAAAGCAGTCAGTACTGGTGATGCACACTATACTAACATTACATTAGAACTTGTTTGAATATGAGTAATCTCATTCTGCTTGTATAAAACATGCCAACATCTCAATAATATAGCAGGAACTAAAATAACAATACTTCAGTAATAACAGAAACTCAAGGATCAGGAGCTCAAAGATTATTATTAGAATTTAGAAATAACATTTGGGAAGAAGTTTCTATAGGATTCTATATTTATTCTGTAGGAATATATCAAGAAAAAACCCAATTAATCGCTCTAATTCACCGTTTTGCAGCAAACGAAATAAATTATAAAACATGCTTTGAATATAAAAGGTGAATATAAAAGTTACTTGATGCCAGATCCGTTTCCTGTAGTTATCAATTTATTTACTGGGTAACTCTCGATGTCCATTGGTGGCACTTCAAACTTATTAATCATTAATGTGTCTCTTAGAGTCGCTCTGGCATCGTTCGCCATCTTATACGCCTCCTGCAAGGTGCGCAACAGATTATGTCTAATATTCCGCTTGAAAGCTTGTTAGCAGATTTGATTAGAGCAATACATACTTTTATATAATTAATATCAGCAAAAGACCATCCTATTATTTGTCGCGGAACTCCCGGATCAATTAAAGTAACTGCATTTAAGTGATGGATTGGATGTATATCTAAACGTACTTCGCCTCCGCCCTTCGGATAATATCCCCTTTATTTGTTAATAATTTTAATATGAGTGTAGAATAATATGCAATAGAAAATTCATATTCAAATACAACAGATTAAATAAATATACCTCCTTGCGATGCTACTTTGAAATTTTGCTCCAAATTTATTCAGCATTGGTTGAAATACTTTGAGCAGATATTCTATGTGTGGTCCCATAGGCACGTTCGTGCCACCTTTGAAAAAGAGTGTGATTTCTTCATTGCATGGTAAGAAGAGGGCACAAGGCAGAGCTACTTGAGCTAATAAGCAAATACATCCAGCAGTATGCGTGTCTGCTATAAATTGCTTCTTGTATTTGTTCAGTGGGCCAGGATAAAATTTCAAACTTGTGGATCCCATGCATCCACCTTTAACCTCAGCATTACACATTTCTTTAGCAAGCTCTACACCTATAACATTAAGTAGAAATTATCCAAGTTTCAATCACAACAATAAAACACAGAATCTCATTCTCTTTCATCGTATTGTACATTTTAAATGTTACATTTTAAATGTTGCGCAGCAAGACCAGGCTTGAGCCTTCCAGCACGTATATTCTCTATTTCAATAGGGATACGATAAAGTGTGCTCAAAGTTAATGCAGTCCTTAGTACTTGTCCACCCTGTGAATAATATAATATTAAATAAATTGAATACAAAAATATGATATAAAATTTGAAACATTATGTATATTTCTCCTCCAGACATAAAAAATAGTCAAGAATGAAAAAGAAGACCGATATATTCATGAAATCGATATTTTCATGAAATATGTTACATGATAAACTGGATAAAGATATAAGATGAACTGGAGAGAGATATAAGGCTTTCTATTGTAAACTAGAAAAAGATGGCTAAAATAGGAACATGTAGAAGAATATAATAATGCAAGCTAAAGCTCATCCCAAACTGGAGTCAATGGATGATGATGATGATGATGATGTTATTACAAACACACTACATACAATTAACAACTGTATAAAATAAATCTTGTAGTATAAAATAATTCAGTAAGATATTTTACAATATTAAATATATTGTAAAAAGAAACAAATTTCAAAGCACAACTTCTTTAAGATAAAGAAGCACATTATATACTAACTATCTAATATATTGGAATAATATTTATATTAATGTGGTAATTATATACATTATATTTGTATTAATGGTAATTATACACATTAATTGTATTAATGTGATAATTATATACATTAGAAGTAGTGGGAGTGATTGTATTCACATATTTCTTTGGTATTTTATTTTGATGTAATAAGAACTAGGAATATAATTAATTAGGGAATAATATCATCAATATAATACTTACACCTTCGCCTAAACTGCCGTCTATTCGTACGACGGTTGACATGATGCCACAATTTCTCAGCATCTAAGACAGTCCAATACAACCCGTCAAGTTAAGGGCCAGAGCACAGACTTCTGCATAACGCATAATACACAACGCATAAGAGAATCGACCAATCAGAGTTCTTCATTTCTGTCCTGAGGAGGGAAATGAAGAAAACTAATTGGTTTATTCTCTTATGTGTTATGCAAAAACCTGTGCTCTTGCCCTTAGGGCATTTCCCTCCTCAGGACAAAAATGAAGAACTCTGATTGGTTGATTCTGCGTTGTGTATTATCCATTATGCAGAAGTCTGTGCTCTGGCCCTTAAGGCCATCACACACAATGAATGTAAGCAGTAAAGAAACTGACCAATCACAATCAATTAGTCTTACGACACATATTGTAGACAGTAGACCAATGGTGCGATTCTGTAACTTGTTATTGGAGTTAACAACACTTTCGTCGTTATCGTTGCGCAGCTTTTGTATACCGTAGAAAAGCTGCGCAACAATAACGAAACTGTCGTTAACTCCAATAACGAGTTACAGAATCGCACCACAGGTCATAGTTTTCATTTCTCCCTATTTTTCCCTCTCCTCTTTTCTTCTGGAATAAACTATGAAAATTGACACACACATACTGCACTTTTCTACATCTAATAAACTAAACAGGTCTATTTAATTATTCCTCTCTTTCTATTGTTAAATCAAAGTCGTGATATGACTCAACGATTGTGCGGACGGTATTTGAATTTTCTAGTACACTGGAAAGCAAAACGGTTTCGACAGTTTTTTTTCTAGTGACATATGTAACCCATATAATTTTAAATTTGAGAATCACTTGCACAAGAGAGAGAGAGAGAGACCCGCGATCTTTTGTTTTGCGCAGTTTGGTTAAGCAGTGATCCTCAAATTCACAACTACAAGGATAAAGCCAGCGGCACACGGTGCTTGTTTTCGTGCTGGACTGCTTGCTGTATGAAAATACTGCGTTCTGATTGGTAATATTCCGAAGATGGATGGAAATGCACCAATCAGAGCGCAGTATTTTTATCCAGCAAGCAATCCAGCCCGAAAACAAGCACCGTGTGCCGCTGGCTTTGGGTGCGGTCCATAAATCGCTACAAATGCTTCGAAGCGTTTTTACTTCTCTCTCTTCCTTCGTTTGCATCCAAGAAATAGAACGAGAAAGAAAAACGCTTCAAAGCATTTGTAGCGGTTGCCGGACCGCACTCTTAATCCATGTCACTAGAAAAAAAAAACTGTTGAAACCATTTGCTTTCCAGTATACAACCTGATAACGATAAGATAATAAATCCTTTAACGATAAAAACAAATCAGTTAAGTATGTACAGATAAGTCTGATTGATTACATGATAACATTTAAATGTGAGAAACGTAATATTAAGTAATATAGTGTAACATCAAATGTCATTGTATGACTCTCGGTAAATCTTTCAAGGGGAGAATAAAACCTTTTCAAGAATGAAGACACGATTTAATACTTACGATCTTGTATGTTCAGTAACTGAACTACAAAGGTAAGCAAAAAATAAAAAGATTTGCTACAAATTTAGTGGAATATTAAGATTAGTAATAATGTTTAAATCATATAATCTAACATATTATGTTATCAAAATGGAACTGTGGTTTTAATTTGTTTTGCTAGATTACTTAAAGTATTGGTAATTAACTACTGTTGTAACATATATATATACTAGTATAAATTTGGTAACAAATTATGTAATTATTAATTCTAAGATTTCATAAATTATATATGTATACATTATTTCTTACATATTCAAAAACTTTTAGACTTATTGGGATGCGTGTCAATCAAATATATGATATAGATCATCGTACATATCTTATACGCTTTCAACGTAGCGAGGAAAAATGTGTTTTATTACTTGAATCTGGTAATAGAATCCATACAACAGGTTTTGAATGGCCAAAAAATATAGCTCCTTCAGGTTTCTCTATGAAGGTATCTCCAAAGATTATATGTAATAATAATAATAATAATTTTGAATTATAAATTAACTTTACTTTCTTTCTATATCTTAAAAAATGACAATATATTTTTGTTTTATAATCAATAAAATGTTATAGATGCGCAAACACCTTAAGAATAAGAGACTAGAAAGTCTCATGCAAGTTGGTATAGATCGAATAATAGAC
The DNA here is from genome assembly GCF_003227715.2 of Harpegnathos saltator. NCBI lineage: Eukaryota > Metazoa > Arthropoda > Insecta > Hymenoptera > Formicidae > Harpegnathos > Harpegnathos saltator. The sequence goes on from NW_020230244.1 coordinate 15,103, forward strand.
TTGCAATTTGGAAGTGGTGAGGCTGCATATCATATAATTTTAGAGTTGTATGATCGTGGTAATATAATTCTCACAGATCATGAAATGGTAATTTTGTACATTTTAAGGCCTCACACAGAAGGAGATAAAATTAGGTAAATATACAAGATAAGCTCATAGTATGTGTGTATGTATATATATATGTAAAATATTAATAAATTTGTATAATATTTAGGTTTGCAGTGAGAGAGAAGTATCCATTAGATAGAGCTCACAATGAGGCAATGCCACCTATAGATGAAATCCATGAACATCTTCAAAAAGCCAAAACCGGAGAAAGTCTTAAGAAGGTGTTAAATCCAATATTAGAATTTGGTTCAGCTGTAATTGATCATGTTTTACTTAAAGCTACATTTGCCCTTGGTTGTAAAATCAGCAAAGATTTTAACATCACTGAAGACATGCCAAAGTTAATTTTAGCACTTGAAGATGCCAATAATATCATGGATAACGCGAAAAAAAGTGCCTCAAAAGGATATATTATTCAAAAGAAAGAAGCAAGACCGACTCAAGATGGCAAAGAAGAGTTTATATTTGCTAATATCGAATTTCATCCATTGTTATTTGAACAATATAAGGACCAACCATACAAAGAGTTTGATTCCTTTGATGCCACAGTGGATGAATATTTCTCCACAATGGAAGGACAAAAGCTAGATTTAAAAGCCCTGCAACAAGAAAGAGAAGCTTTGAAAAAACTGGAGAATGTAAGGAAAGATCATGATCAGAGATTGATTACATTGGAAAAGACACAGGAGGTTGATAAACAAAAGGCAGAATTGATTTCGAGGAATCAGACTTTAGTGGATAATGCTATTCTAGCCATACAAAGTGCTTTGGCAAATCAGATGTCCTGGCCAGATATTCAAGTATTGTTGAAAGAAGCTCAAGCTAGAAGTGATCCTGTCGCCTCTGCTATAAAACAATTGAAGCTGGAGACAAATCATATTTCCTTGTTGTTACATGATCCTTACGAAGAGAGCGACGAAGAATCTGAGTTGAAACCGATGATCATTGACGTAGACTTAGCTCATACAGCATTCGGTAATGCTCGGAAGTATTACAGTCAGAAAAGATCGGCAGCTAAGAAGCAGCAGAAAACGATAGAATCGCACGGAAAAGCCTTGAAATCGGCAGAGAAGAAAACGAAGCAAACATTGAAAGAAGTTCAAACTATACACAGCATCATTAAGTTAAGAAAAGTATATTGGTTTGAGAAATTTTATTGGTTTATTACATCTGAGAATTATCTAGGTAAGTTTTTCTTTCCAACAAGTTGGTGTCAAGATTTAATTTATTATAACATAAATGTGCAGTGATTGGCGGAAGAGATCAGCAACAGAACGAGTTGATAGTAAAGAGATACCTAAGAGCAGGAGATCTATATGTTCACGCAGATTTAACCGGTGCTAGTTCTGTTGTGATAAAAAATCCCACTGGTGGTTTTGTACCACCAAAATCATTAGCGGAAGCAGGTACAATGGCTATTGCATACAGGTATAATTTTTGTTTTTATAGTGGTATATACATATAGCTCCTAAATTTATATTTGTTTATATACTCTCCGAGATGAGCCGTGAAAACAATCATTCTTTTAATATCATAAGTAACATTTCGTTCTCTTAGTGTCGCTTGGGACGCTAAAGTAGTAGCAAATGCATGGTGGGTACATCACGATCAAGTGTCAAAAAGCGCGCCTACTGGAGAATATCTTACTACTGGGTCCTTCATGATACGTGGAAAGAAAAATTATTTACCACCGAGTCAATTAATTATGGGATTGGGTATTATGTTTCGATTGGAGGAAAATTCAATAGAACGACATAAAGATGAAAGAAAAGTCAAAGCTGTAGGAGAGGAAAGTGAAAATGTGGATTCGGTGATCGAAGATGACAAAGAAATAGAATTAGAAGGCGACTCGGATGAAGGTAATAACGTAGCAAATCATGTATGGTTGATAAAAAACATCGCGATTATTAATCTAGTTTCAATAATTTCCAACTTTTTACATTAGATGAAAATCTAGAAGACAAAAATGCGTTAAATCCTATTCATGAGGAAGATCATTTGGAACCGGAATCGTGTGCAACAGATAATAAAGATGCCAACAAAGATGAAGGTAACGACGAAGAAGAAGAGGAAGAAGAAGATGATACGAAATGTCAATTTCCCGATACGCAGATAAAACTTGATCTTTCGGGTCCAAAGTAAATAAATATCAAACTTTTAATTTCCTAATTGAAATATAATATAATATACGAATAATTTCATATAATACGTGATAATAATGATGTATTTTTGCGTAAAACAGAGTAAAACTGCACGTTGATAATAATCAACCATTGATAGCAACACAAAAGGATGCCGAAGAAAATGTAGTTTATTTAGGAGATGATAAACCTGTTATAGTAAATTTACCGATTAAAGAGAAACGAGCAAAAACAAAACAAAAAGTACAACCAAAAGAACCGAAAGAAAAGATTGAGAAGAGTGACAAAACTGAAATTGATAACAAAAAAATAGAGCAGCCTGTATTGAAACGAGGACAGAAAGGAAAATTAAAGAAAATGAAAGAAAAGTACAAGGATCAAGATGAAGAAGATAGACGACTTTCGATGCTTGTTTTGCAGGTATTTCTTTTTTTACTTTTGCATCATATTAGACAGTTATTCATAAATATTTCTCATTTCTCTTTTTTTCAGTCAGCAGGTGCAGCTAAAGAAGATAAAAAGAAAAATAGGTCTAAAGATCTGTCGAGTCCTAAACTGCAAGGGAAGAAAAAGCCAAACGTAAGAATGAACGTTCCTGCACCATCTGCACATATAATAGATAATGCTGATGAGGAAGATACAGGTCCGACTCCCGAAGTTGACATGCTTGAGCAACTAACAGGAAAGCCTTTTCCAGAGGACGAATTATTGTTCGCTGTACCTGTGGTAGCACCTTATAGTACCTTATTGAATTACAAGTAAGTTATTATGTGAAGTTTAATATATATGTCGTGTTTCACATTTATAATATACTTCAATATTTGTTTTAGATTTAAAGTGAAATTGACACCTGGTATTGGAAAGAGGGGCAAAGCAGCCAAGACAGCTATAGCAGTGTTTCTCAGGGACAAAGAAATATCTTCGCATGAAAAGGACTTATTGAAAGCGATTAAAGATGAAATGTTAGCTAGAAATATACCAGGGAAAGTGAAAATAAGTGCTCCTCAGATTCAAAAACTGAAGAAATGATTGCCTGGCGATATTGACGATTTCAACTTGTATGATTATAAAATTACTAGTGTTATATGGTATACAAAACTTATAAAAAGCATCTTTAAGAGCATATACTTGCTTGCAATCGCACTTTTTGGCAAATATTGAAATAATGTTCAATGAATTGACAGAAAGATTACAAATTTATAAGATTACGATTAATTTAAATAATTGCCAATTTTTCTCTTAAAAATTAGACTATTTAGTATAAGTGTCTATGTATATAAAAAATAAAAGAAATTCGTTACTTTTATTTTCAGTGATTACTCTAAATTAGTTTTAAATATTTAAGTCCAGATATATTTCACATAAATAAGAATATAAATAATAATGGTATGTATGTGTCCATAATAAGAAACTTGGTTATTTGATTTTATAACTAAATATCTTGCTAATAAATTATCATTAGGTATAAAATGGTAGAATTTCTGACTTACTTTTATACAGAGTTCAATAAATTAAGATGATTTCGTAAATGAGAACTTATTTACGAGTATAAAATGAGAACAAGAATAAATTTAAAACAAGAAAGCAAGCAAAAATGAAACATCAAAGATTATGTCATGTATTGTAGTAGAATATAGAAATAAACATTAAATATTTTATTGTATACTAAATTAGTATCGAACAATTAGTACGATGCATTTGATTCAAAATGTATTTATTTCCAGAAAAAATGAATATTCACATATTTACAAGAATTTGACCTAAATATAATGTTCGATACACAGACAGTATCCAATAAATATCAAGTAACAGCAACATAACGTGAATGTTCCATTTAACAATGTAACTTATACAACCCGCGTCAAATAACAATTATATTGTTAAATGAGATATTGTAACATTAGTATTGTGTTATTGCTACTTAGTATTCACTGGATAATATTGCTGATCATTAATGTTTAATATATAAGAAATCACGTACAAAAATATAAATAAAAGATACGTAGTTACGGATTTTTTTATAGTCCACTTCTCACAACTACTTTGTGTGTTCGATACTACTATAATTCGAAGAATTACATATCAAATATATCATCTTCCGATTCAGTTTCAGGCAGTGTTGGTTTACGGTACTGTAATGTCTTCTTGGTAGTTACTTTCCTTTTAGAAGAAGTAGGTCTTGATCTCGTTCCTTTTGGCACAATCTGGTCATATATAAAATATATCGGATATTAATTTATATTTTTTAATTTGAAAAAAAAAAATGAGATCACATCATTGATTAAATATATAAAATGTTTTACCTCAGGCTCGGTTTCAGAAGCAGTCGAATTACCCAAAGACATAACTTTCTGTCTTGTTTTATCATTCGTGGTTGGTTTCTTCTGTCTTACTTTATGTGGACGTTTTATCAACGGCTATTGTACAAAAACACTTTAGTGACTGAATAGAAATATTTATGAAACGCGCACTATTTTAAAAAATATAAAATAAAAAAATACAAGAGATTAAATTTGTAATAATTTTTTATAAGATAGATTACCTCCATTGAATCGTTTTCTGAATCATCATCAATATGATTGACTCGTATTTTTTTTTTACTACTCAATGCAGTTTCATTCTCCATTGCCTTAGGCATTTCGTCAATCGATTCTAATTTTTTTGTTTTTTGAACAATTTTAATATCATATTCACCATCAGGATCTATATCTTCTAATACCTTCTTAATGTCTTTCTTATTACCACGCTTTTTATCAATCACAACACCTATGGTACTTTCTCTTGGATTTTCTCTCATAGGACTTAAACCAGATATATGTTTCGAACGCGGACTTTTTCTAATTCGTTCTACTAGTTTATTTGCTTTCTGTGGCGTAGATTTAGTAGAAATCTTTTGAGTGGATGTGTTTTTCAAACCTAATTTTCCATCTGGTTTGTGATTTAGTTTTTTTAAACCAGTTATTAATATGTCTTTAAATTTTTCATAACATGGTGTTTCATTAAATTTCATGCTGCTTAATAAAGTTATAAATTTATGCATAACTTGTGGAACTGATCCACGAAAACATTTGTCTAAAAAATTATTTATATTTCCGAAAGCTTTTTCCTTCTCTTTCTGAACATTAACTTTATCAGCTAATTTTTCCCACGGAAGTGAACCACATAGCCAAAGAATCATATTGTAATATAAAACTTCAATATCACCACGCAGTGTTGGCACTGAAAGAAGAGACATGTATTTGGAATATGTGTTATTTTTCTAGTTAAGATTCAAGAAGAAACATATATTGCAGTATAAGTTACAATTCTCCTTCATTGTTACCTCCCATATGGGCATCTCTGCTTGTATATTGCAAAGTTCCATTATGTGCCTTCTTTGGATCCATTTTTAATTCAGTGCTTGTTGTACAGCGAGAAGCTAAGCCAAAGTCCACTAAATAAACTTGATCATAGGATTGTATATCCATTAATAAGTTTTCACCTTTTATATCAGCATGTACATAATTTTTATGGTGAATATATTCTAATATGTCTATCTAGGAATTCATTAAAATATTACCGTGTAAATCATAACTTATATCAAAATATAACAAGTTATATGGGTATAAAATAAATATAATCATCTTACTATTTGCAAAGTTAGTTTATATACTGTATGTTCTGGAAATTGTCTACCATTTGCTTCAAAAATTTTCCACAAATCTGTCCCATATCGATCTATTACTAAAAATCGATATTTTGTATTTTTATACTCATGACTTCCAGAAGCAATATATCTAGGCATTCCAAGCACGGCAAGTTTTTTCTTTCTTTGCCAACTATCAACTAGAAAGATTTTATGATATGCTTACCTCTTAAATATTTTGTTGTTCAATATTAGCATTTTTAACAAAAGAAATCAATGAAAAATATTGAAGAGATATTCTTAATTCTAAACTCACTTTCATCTGGCTTGCAATTCCTCATATAAAAATGCATTTCTACAAATAATGGACCATTTCCATGTGGTTCCTAAATTTACAGGGTATAAGAAATAAAAATATACTTGATATTGGATATGATAAACACAAAGAATTTTAGTACTTACAATTTTTATAACATTGGAATAATCTTTTGGAATATTCCCAGAATATGATGCTGCTGTAAATAATCATATTATCCAATTAATTATATATAACAGCCTAAATATCTATAAATAATATATCATACAACAAAATCAAATGTTACGTACATGGATATAATTATGCAAGACAAAACTAAATGCAAATCTGTATCTCTAGTAAACTAGTTTTGCATGATCATCGTATAGATTCTTAATAAAATATGTTGTGAATAGCTTTTTGATTTTTTTTGTCTAATTATATCTAGTAGATTTTTAGATGTTTATGAATAACGTAGTTTGCAATGACATATTATTAGTAAATCTGTTCCAAGTTACACTAGCAATGAAATTTGTCCACTTACCAGAGTAAACCTCGCCGAAACCGCCAACGCCGATCGACTTGCCAAGAATCCATTGTTTTTTCGATATATCCGTAAGAACTTCTCCAGGCTGTATCGCTTCGGGCATTTGATAACCGCCTTTTTTACGCGGTGCTCTTTTTGCCACTTTCGCTGCCATTGCAGTGTGACAAATCTGATTCTTTGGTAAATTAAAACGTAAATGTAGCACGTAACGTCGTGTAATGAGACAATCAGTGATTATCGATGTCGAATACGCAAAATAGTAACGTTGCAATTATTAATTAATCATGCATGAACACATAACGCGCGGATGCGTTATATTCGGCAGACTAACCTACGATACCATAACGGAACATGCGATTCGACAAACAACCGCTAAAACTTCGTAAAGGCATTTAAATACTCGGTATTTAAGATGAGCATCATGTGAACGTTAAAATTACTATACCTATGGGCGCGTTCGCATGTACCGTCACTTATTTTATTGAACAAAATGGCGATGTAATTCTTCTATAGAAGGAAGAAAATAGCAATATGATTTCAAATAAATGACTTTTACCGAGAGACAACCCATTATTATTAAGAAAGTTCTTGTTCTTATCAATAAGAACAAAGTTGCGTTGCCCACCCTGAAGTCGCCTATATATTCCATATGCCATATGGTCTGTTCTTTGTAGCTGCACTGCTGAACTGGTGCAATAAGCTAGAGTGAGAAAACCTATATTTGTCTCACTTTAACTTATTGCACCAGTTCAACAGTGCAGCTACAAAGAACAGACCAATAGCGAATATATGTTGCCGCGTGCATAGTGGTGAATTTGACAAGTGTCAAGCTGCTCTTGAGATTTTGATTTTGCGCGAAATATGACAATGATAATAGCCGGGATGGAACGAATTACGGTACGAAGATTGCGATTTTTATGAGACGGCACGCACGCTAGCGTAAATACGTTGAAATCTCGTGTCTTTGGGAGGTTACCGGGTCTCGTGACTCGATCGTTTAGGTTATCCTTATTCTCGTGTCTCTCTTCTTTTTAAATGGAAGAAACGACGAGCAATTCGTCGGGATTGCACCTAGATGGAAATAATCGCATCGCCGAGTCGGGTGACAAGACACCCTCCGGGAATGACAGTAACGTGGAATGTCAGTACGGAGATCGGACGCCGCAGCAGTCATCCGACAGATTCATCGACAACTCTATCTTCAATACTATTTCCAAAATCGTCAATCCTAATACAAAAGTAAGCGCACTCGTTATTTTCTTTTTATTCATATATAAAAATAGATTTTCTTTTGGAGCCACATGTCTGGATTTTCGGAGGATCCGATTAGTATAATCATAAGAAATTTGAGAAAACCATGTTTCTCATTCTTCTTGTTTGCATATAATGTATAGATCGTAAATTATGATTTTATAAAATATACAATCGAAAGAAACTTATTGATATTTGCAAAGTATATTATTTTGCCAGCTTCTGTGATAGCTGAAAATCTAAAGTTTGCCTTGTTAAGTAACTGCATTTGTTAGAATTAGATTAACCATTAATATGTGTTATATTAAACGGGAAAGCCCAAAGAATAGCTATACTTAAACTATATTGCACAACTAAAGCATGTTGCAATATAATTGATCCTCTTTTATCTTCATAGAAATATATGCATCAAGCAGCATATTTAACATATAACATATTTAACATTAATGCATCTTTTCACTAGGTGCCAGAAATTGAAGATTTTAAGATAGTAAAACCAATAAGCAGAGGAGCGTTTGGTAAGGTATTCTTAGGATACAAAAAATCCAATCATGAGCAAGTGTATGCGATTAAAGTGATGAAGAAGAATGAGATGATCCATAAGAACATGGCGTCGCAAGTGGTGATAGAGCGCAACGCGCTGGCTTTGACCCGCAGTCCATATTGTGTGCAACTGTTTTACTCGTTGCAGACCGTCAGCAGTGTGTACTTAGTCATGGAATATATGGTAGGCGGCGATCTTAAGAGCCTGCTCGGTTTTTATGGCTACATGGAGGAATCCATGGCGGCTTTTTACACAGCAGAGGTGTGCCTAGCGCTGGAATATCTTCATTCGCACGGTATCGTGCATAGGGACTTGAAGCCAGATAACATGCTCTTGTCTAGCGAAGGGCACGTTAAACTCACGGATTTCGGACTCAGTAAGATATCATCCTTACACAGGGACCTCGAGATATCGGATCTGGTGAATTGCACGCCCAGTCTCTGCGCCAGAACACCTGGTCAGCTCCTCTCGCTGACCTCTCACTTGTCCTTCGGTTCTGCGCAAAAATCTATCAACGAATCGAACCTCAGTGATTCGAGCACACCGGCCATGAACCTACTCTCAGCGCTACAGAGGAACAGTACTAAGCCGCAGTCGTCACCAAATTCGATCATCTCGTCAGCTGCGTCTGGTGATTATTCACGTGTGTCCGGTATCACGCCGTTTCAGTCGGTGGAAGATCTACATTTGGAAGGTACGGAACAGGGTACGACAAAGGACAAGGACCTTAGAAACAGTGAACAGGGCTCGTCGGGGACCGACAATAATAGTTCTGGCAGTTACCACACCTGCGAATCGTCCTCCATTCAAACGAACAATCATACCATTCAGAACATGGAGGATGATGACGAATCCACGCTCGAGGCTGAACAATCTCAACAGCCTCTGCAAATCAGTCCGCTGAGCACCTGGGCGAAATCGTTCAGCAGGGGAGCGAAGAGGAAGCGACATGAGGAAGCCGCAACGACTACCGGCTTAACGTGCGAGATCAATGCGATTGATTTGGATGTCACCAAGACACCTAAAAGAAAGAACCGCGGCCCCTTATTCTCCAACGCGAATACGATGATCAATGTCACCGTGGTGTCCGACAAACCGATAGATACCACGACCGACACGAGTACTGACGAGCAAGACGCCGGTTCCGCGGGTAGAGTAGCCTTCAGTACACCGGTATCTTCCATTAAACAGAAGAGCCGCGAGAACGGGGAGCAACGGAAGTGTCAAGAGGAGAACAGCACTTTGATCAAGGCGACGAGATTTCATTTACCGCCACCGTCTACTTCGCACTCAGCGCCGAACCTGCACACGTGTGACACTTCCGATGGTCATCGTTCGCCCCAAGGTATCTCGCCCATTAAGACACCCACGACCTCGAGCAACTGTTACACACCCTACCGAACGCCCAAGTCCGTCAGAAGAGGCGGTCAGACTACGGCCAACAGGTCGGATGATCGGATACTCGGCACGCCTGATTATCTCGCGCCGGAACTGTTGCTCAGGCAAGGCCACGGACCGGCGGTAGACTGGTGGGCGTTGGGTGTGTGTCTGTTCGAGTTTTGCACGGGGGTGCCGCCATTCAACGACGAGACGCCGCAAGCGGTATTCGCCAACATCCTGGCGCGGGACGTACCGTGGCCAGAGGACGAGGAGGCTCTGTCGTCAGCCGCGACTGAAGCTATCGACGCATTGCTCACCTTGGACCAAGCGACGCGTCCTTCGGCGAAAGAGGTGCGCGCTATGGCTCTTTTTCAGCATTTCCCCTGGGACGAGCCCTCGACAGCCACACCACCTTTCATCCCGCAGCCGGACGACAAGTATGATACGTATTACTTTCAAGGTATGTCACTCTTCACATCATGTCATTGCTGCTTAAGGTACGATACCATAACGACGGCATTCATTTCATTGCTGCTTATGGTTTTGGTCGTAATTATGAGATAGAGTAGAATAAAAGAGAGAGGACTGGCAAATTTTCATTAGATTGCACATTGTTTCGTCTTGCTTCCCTCTTAAAATTAGTATTTTTTAAAGTAGTATTCGTTTCCCTTATATACGCGCGCGCGCGCAGTATTCTTAAAAACTATATCGTCGATGTCATCGTTATTCGATTATCGATCACAGTCGACACCGTTGATGGTATCGACGACTAACGCGGGAACATTTTTCTTTTTTCCAGCGAGAAATACTCTTCAACACTTGAATGTAAGTCAGTGTGATACGTAGACTTCGACGGTATGCGGGCGTGGCAGGAACGGAAGTCTACGGTATCGAAATATTATTACTATGTGTAACTTTATATTTTTATATGTACTTGCGTATGTATAGAGTAGTATAAAATATTTTGTCAATACGTGAAGTCACGCGAGTTGGCGTTCGTTTTCTTATAGTAGATGAATGATGATGGCATTATTTAGCGATGAGAAAGCGCACACACAGAGCACAATGATGTGGAACTTGAGACGAGTTGGAACGTTCGAATCTTGCATAATTAAAAACAAAAGGAAGAAAAAAAAAAGAAAATGACGGTCGAACTTCCTCGAAAGTGCGACTACGCGTTTACTGCTTTCGATGCACGAAAGCATTTTTCTTTTTAGTACCGCTGTAGGGGAAGCTCTATCTTTGTTAGGGCTCGAGAGTTTTTTATCACATTTTTTTCGGATCGAATGCGGCGAATCTTGCGTTTTTCGACAAGCCTTCTTGCCGAGATAATAGCGGCTGTGCGAATCAGGGATGGTAGATTAAGGTATCCTCTATTTTAGATTTTTGTAAATCCACGGTAAAAAGTGCGTCACTCTCGTGTACACGCCTGGATATTGTCCTTTACCGCAACCTATTCCCCAAGACACTATTCCCACTTGCGTCCAGCGCCCATCGTTAATCATTAACGGGCCTCCGCTATCGCCCTGTTCATAAAATGTAGAAGTACAACGTCATTAATGCTCATCATGTGAAATTTTCTTGTACATACAAAAATATTGATCGCGATCCGCAATCTGTTGCGTGATGAGATCGCTTGATTCTTACAAATCTCTCTTCTTCTTTTGTAAAATTAATTATTGATTTGAGACTAAGTAATAAATCAATTTTGCTTTCGTTCAGTAGAAACTAATCAACTGATCGCCGTACACTCGGGCTCACTATGAGCCGCGATATTCGAATGTACAAATGTAAAATGCGAATACGAACCGAGCATGAATCCTTAGCGGCTTGACCAGCGCACAGGAAACTGTCGACGATTCCTCCCGGTGCCGCTATACCATATTTCAACTTGCACTCGCTGTTCGACCAGACCGGGATTGAGACCTCTTGCAAAACCGCCGGTTGCACCCCACCTAGTCGAATACAATAAATTGCTGTTAAATTTCACGTGTCTGTTTATACCTCTTCGGAGTAATATTCCGATCAATCAGCGAATAGTCGCGCGCGTGTGTGTGTGTGTGGAAAATCATTCTCCTTGCCTAACTGTCTGTCGCCTTGCGTGGCGACTATGCAAATCGATTCTTTAGAAGAGAAATGAAAAGGTAAACGAATTGAAGGAACGTGCACGCAGATGTCAATCGCACGCTCGTTATTCCAAGTTAAGAGCAAGGACCTTCCTCTCTTTGTTCACGTGACTACTCGTTGAACAACTTTCCGGTTGAAGTCGTATTAGCATAACGTTCTTCATACCTTCTCTCAAAGAGCCCCATCCGATGACGGTGGCCGTCTTGCCGGAATACAGCTGTGATCCGCTGGGAAGACAGATCGGTCGGATTTGTTCGGTGAATTCCACCGGCTCGTTCATCGTGAGGAGCGCCACGTCGTTGTAGAGCGTCTGGGCGTTGAAGCCCCGATGCCTCACGACTCTTTGTATGCGTTTCTCGATGTGACGGATCTCCGTGTTGGTCTTGATGTTGTAATCGCCGATACGCACCGTCAGCCTCGCGACGTCCCAAGAATTCATGCTGAAACAGCGATCAATTCGTCTTGCCAGGAAATCTGAGCGATATCGGATATCCTGCTAGGACAAATGAAAACGAGAAAGAATCAAAAGCGTCGACGATGTGACCTCATCCCGATCGAGAGCGCGTTGAATCTCTTTGATTCGCGGAAAATCGTTAGACTCATATTTTTGCGTACTTGGCGACGCAATGCGCGGCCGTCAGGATGTGTCGATCGTCGATGAGTGAACCGCCGCAAAATTGTCGTCCAGCGTTGAAGAGCGCGGCGATCCACGGCCATTCTCCTGGATCCGCAGGCCTACCGCCTACGATACGCTCTTGGTCCTGATTGCCGTTCTTCGCGCCGCATTGCGACAGGTTGAAGCTCGAGCTGGTGATGGTGGTTGGCTTGTTGGTCGTCGGTGTGACGGTTGCGGCTGGCCACCACGTCGGCTTCTTCGTTGGCCACGTTGTGGCGGATCCAGGTTTTTTAGAGCTCGTGATGATCGGCTTCACGGTAGTGCTGCGCGTCGACAGAATAGAGGGTGGATGAGTCGGTAGTGGTGGTATCGTGTGATGCGGGGGGTGCGTAGGGATCGGTGGTGGCCAAGTGGGTGCAGCTTGAGGACGCGCTACGTTCTCGTTTTTCTTTCTGTTGTCTTCGACCTGAAATGAAATTTCGACGTGTATTATAAAAAAACGGTGAAAAAGAGCTTCGCATCGTGAAGACTTGAATTCTTTATCGGACAGATGGCTCGTAAAGAGATCTTTCGCGAAATCATATCGACGTGGAAACTACTTCCCAGACTGAATCCGATGGATTTCGACGGGTGTAATATTTACAGTTTCATATATTTCCAGAATAGCGAGAATGATTACTGGGGGTAGAAAAGAAATGTTCATTAGTAGCTCTCGCGGTATTTTTTACCTGCGGTTCTTCCACAATCGCAGAATCACAATTGTCGGGCCGGGGCGTGACGATCGGGTGCAAGTTCGAGCAGCAGATTCCAAAGCTCATGTGTCCATCCTCACGGATGTAGCTGCATGTGTCGTACACGCCGAGTACCCAGCCGTCCAGAGCACCGAGATCTGGAATCTTGAAGTATGGATAGCACTCTTTGAAGGTCGTGCAATGACCAACCTCGCCTTTCGAAGTCAGACAGGTCTCGCGAGTTGCGGCACCGCTCCAAAGAATTTCCCGACCCTTCCTCGATGTGATCTCGTTTGGTTCAATCGCGGCTACAAATTAAAATTTCATGCAACTGTCTAATTTCAATTTCTCCGACTTTGTGAAATGTATGTATGACTTTGTAAAATCAGAATGCATCGAGCATGTTTATCTCGGTACGTACTCGTAGATACTTGCTTTCGAATAAACATGTGTGTACAATATTCAGGAGATATATGACGTGCATCTTTTTCACCTTAAAAAAAATCTGCAAAATTCGAGGAAATACGGATACGAAGAAGAAAACAAAGCAAGCAAGTCATAAAATATATGATGCACTGTACAGCCCAGCGATCAACTGCGCAATTTTGGCGAAAAGCTGATTATCAGGAATTATGTATAAACGCGACAATATACCATCATTTTTGTCTTCATATCAACCTTATGTTGCCATTCGCGTAACATGCGTGACTACACAGTCGCCGACCGAAACATAATAAAATTCCATCGAGATACTTAGCGGGGCGAGTTCGCTGACCTACGAGTCACACAGGTGCACACGTACATCAAAAGTGAGTAGCGCGCCGGGAGAACTTCCGGTCGCCGTGTATGAGACGCGCACGCCAATGTTCATCGTTCGTCAATCGTTAACCGATATGTGTTGCATCTGCCGGAGGAATTTTGCGGTCGCCGATGAGAAAAGCGAGAATCATCAAGGCCGAGAGACGGAGTCATTGACCACGTCCAAGAGGGACTGCACGGGGCCGGCGTACTGTTGTTCCTGACTAATGATTCCAGGATAATCGGTGATGTAATAGCGGATGAGTAAAAATTGCCGGAGCAGTCATTATGCGCGGAATATGAAATAGGACAGGAGCGTTGATTTTTTTCCGGACCGGTAACTGATTTAAACTGATTTAAACGTATCTCGCGTCGACGATAGCAAAATATTTCAGAGGCATTATTTCCTCGCTGTGAATTAATTAAGATAAAATATGAAAGATTCTCTCTCTCTCTCTCTCTCTCTCTCTCTCTCTCTCTCTCTCTCTCTCTTTCTTTTTCGTTGTTTTACAACAATTGGAGAAGTTCAATCGCGATGACGTTTAAGAATAGTCGTAATTTTAGTTTTTTGTCGTCAGCGTTGTTTTTTTTTCTTTTTTTATGACAAGAAAATAAACTAAAACTGTACAGCAAAGTCGACAAAATTTTACAAAACTCGGGAAATCTTCCGACGATTCTGGACGCGCATGATTCTCAGGGGAAACTCGAAGATGAACGAAACGTACGAACGAAGGATTCGGAAGAATTTCCTCGAAGCTCGAAGCATGTCCTCAAGCAGATGCCGACAAGGCTGTCATAAGGACCGAGAGTCTACCTGGACGAGCAGCGCATACGAAACGCTCTGCCGGTGATCGATACTGACCTTCGACGATCACGGCATCATCGTCTTCCAGCAGACGAGGATCGTCGAGCGATTTGTAGCTCCGCGATTTAGATGCCGGCGCGTCAGGCGTTTCGGGCACGTCTGCCGCGATCACCTGCACCACGAGCACCAGCACGATCAGCGCAAACGACGACAATCCGCATGGTCGACCCATCCTGACCAGGAGGATCGTCGTCCTGCAACGAAGGTATTCCGAGACGCACCGCGAGAGTGAAGAACAACGGACGACGCGCGAGAGACTTTAGGACGATCACCACGTGTGCGAACGTCGGCCGAAGACCCTGAGGACTTCACTAGACCGCCGTCGAGCTGCTGAATAGCCGCTGCTCGAGCTTATAACGGGCTCGCCCTCCTCTCTGGCACTCGGCGCTACTCTCTGCCCCCGGTGAGCTCCTCCGCGGAACGCACGAGGTGTTTCGTGCTCTTTTCTTCTCTTGTTCTTTTATCACCACCTCGAGAGCCGTCCGCTCCCGTAGTAGAATGGCCGCGGAGTAGGCGATAGACGGAGGAGAATCACGCTGGAGATCGGAAGAGAAACACAAGGTCCTTGCCGATGCGCAAAAAGCGATCCTCTCATCGGTTATTTACGCCGCGTGAGGGTGCAGCGTTTCCTAGAGCAAAATCGAAGCGCTCAGTCACGTTATCCGTTCTTCACGTTCTTTTGTGCTTCTGCTAAGGACGAAGTAATAAATTATATTATTTTTTGATTAGATGTAAAACATGGTTCTATCCGATTAGATTTTATCGTGTGCCTTTCCCTCTCATTCGAGGTACTTCCTGACGCAAAAGTGAAGTAAGTTACGAAGACGCACTGTTTTCTCTGCGATACATACGCGAGATAGGAAATTATGTGTCATCGGCGGCATCGATGTGTAATATATTTCGTATACAACGATATGTTCATTTTGCAATACGGTTTCCTAATACCTCGCGAAGCAATTGCGGCTTGCTCGAGCGAGGTCCACGATCGATTTGTGATCTGAATATATAACACGCTGACGATAACGCCTATCTGTGTGAATGGGATTAAAGTTATATCTAGATTACGTAAGCTGTATGATGGAACCGGATCACGCTCGATCGCTGTTCGATCGCGATTCGTGTCCAGCTTGAACGCCGCGCGCCGGCATTTGCATAGAGAACACGATCCTCCGCTTGGCCTTGAAGATGCCAAGAGAAGGCTGCACGTAAGGGACGGCCGTGAACTTGCTTACCGCGTGATCCTCATGCGCCTTCGTCTATCCCGACAGTACGTATTTATGCATTTCCTTCCGCCGACGATGAATATAGAACCGTCTCTCCCCCAGCGTTCTCCTTCGCCACGGCATCTTTTTTTCCACCTCGAAGGCGCTCCTCGGCTCTCGCCTGTTGCTTCTCGCGCGCAACTCACGTCATTGGTCGAACGTCATTGTTGCACGGTGAGCGTTAGGCTATGACAGCGAAGTATACTGATGCGGCGGTATATGCACTGGGCAAATAACGTGAATAAAAACAGAGGAAAAAAAGAAGAAAATATTTTTGCGTGCTTGTACGAAGCGTATTCTGCAATTTTGAGCGAACGAACGTGCGCAGAAAGTGTTGCATCGCGCTCGCTGCATCGTGAGCGAAGCTTCCTCGGTGAATGTGAAGAGCGTTGAGAAAGCGAATTCAGCGTCCATTAGAACGAGATCTTCGATCTTTTTGCGTTAGATACAAACAGTATCTTTTCCACGCGCGGGAGAGCGAAAGAGGGAGCGGAGGGGTGCTCGGACCTTGAAGTGTACGTCAGGATACTGCGATACCTAGGGTCGACGAACCGCGTTCTAAAGGGCGGAGGGGGAGGCAGAGGGATTTTAAATTCGCGCGTTCTTTGACCGGACAACTAATAACCACTTGCCGTCGACGAGAAAGAGAGAGAGAGAGAGAGAGAGAGAGAGAGAGAGAGAGAGAGAGAGAGAGAGAGAGAGAGAAGGGAAGAGAGAGAGAGAGAAGGGGAGAGAGAGAGAGAGAGAGAGAGAGGGAGAGAGATGGGGGAAAAGAAAGAGACGTTTTTGTTGTCGCTTCTAAATGAGGGCTCGGTAATCGGTAAAGACAGCGGTATCTGTGACTCGCCAAACCGGACTCCGCCGAAAATACGCGCGTATTACCAGCCCAGAAGTGAGCGGGCGATCGTGGGTGGCTAGACCGCGGATCTCGAATCCTTGTCGATCGCATTTGCACATGATCGTGTCTGCTGTCGAATTTCGCTCGTGTCTATTATCGACTCGGGATTCGCAAGAGATGTCAGCGCGCGAAGGCCGGCCGTGTCGACTTTTGTCCGATCTGGAAACCGTAAGCGAGGTTCAACGTTCTCGTTTTGAACCGTCAACCCTCGTCGTCACAGAAACATCCACGATGTGTGGCGATACTCGGACGCATGTAATAAAATCCGTTTGGAGGATTCGTATTGGCGCCACGGCGATATTGCCGGGCCTCGTTAGATTCTTCCTCCCAAAATGTACAAACCGGTTGGGTCGGGGTTGTTCGCAATCAAGCGGCAGATATCAAATCTCGATATCATGGCTCGTTACGCTTCTAACGACGTCATTCGAGACGGAGGATCTATGAAAAAGAAAAAGAATCCGTACAACTCTCGGGGTTGGCGCGCGGATAAAAGAAGGTTGAAGAAATTCACCTCTTAGTTCGAGTCAGGTCGGACCTGCCAACTTCAGAAGTGGATTTAATTACACGTGCGATGAAATATATGCTAAATATAGCTTGAATGTTGCGACAAAGTTGATGAAGAAGATCCTTCTTTCATTCGAGGACAACCACGAAAGAAATTAAACCGACCGATCCGATTATTTCTTCGCAAGTGTGCGAGGATGCGAAGTGCTTCGGCAAGTCGATCGAGCGGAAATTTCATTTCTTACTGCACGCTTCGTTGTTGATATCCCTCAGGGCGCAATATATAATGGACAATAAAACGCGTTCACTTTCATAGTGCCGTGAAACTTGCGCGCATGATCGCCTGCGAATATCCGAGACGTTGGATTTTATTACTTCGGGATCCCGATCGGTTACCCCGTTAGGTAATGCCAATCTGTTCTGATCGACATTCAAGTATATAAATTGTACATAACGTTGCTAGAAGAATTAGAACACAGCAACGACGTATAGGCTGTTACAGCGGTATCGTGCAAAAAATCTGATACCATCTCGATGTATATTAATCCGCGGTGTGCCAATTCAATTTCATCGGCTCGGCAGCTCGCGTGCCTTCTTTTATGGAGTTTATTAATATTTATATGATTTATCTCCGCGCGTTTATTCTCTCTTTCTTTGTCCCTCTCTCTCTCTCTCTCTCCATATTATGTGCGCAGTTAGTGGTCGATATTATCCGCGTGGAATTAATATAACATGCCGAAGCTCTTAACGTAAATATCAAGCTAATCATAAATGTGCGTACGTAATTATACATTATGAATCAGCCACTTAAGAAACACAATTCGTTAATGAGCGGATCATGTTGTACACTTTCGAAGAGTCAAATCCGTAAGGATGTGATGTAGTAACAACTTGGAGAGAAGACAATTTTTCGAGTTATAAGAAATTCAAATCGCGTCCCATTTTCGAGAGAAGCCGTCGCGAGATAAAGACCACTCAGGATCGCGCGACGAAACTTCTTCGCGCGCGCGCATCTTCGTACGTCCGTCTCGCAAACTACGTTCTCCACTTCGGTCGCTGATATGTGATTTCTCTTACGCGAACAAAACGGAGGAGAGACACATGTACGTCCAAAGAACTATAATAACTTACGTCAGGGCTAGCGGCTCCCTACAAGGTTCCACATGATTACCACGATGCTTGCATACACATCGGTGACTCTCCTAGATGGTAGCTATCCAAGTCGCGCTCTAACTACTTACACCTTCCGCTTCCCCCTAACCCTGCTTGCGTCTGAGAAAATACGCGAGCTGCATCCCATAATTAAGGCGCCAATTAATTCCCCTCTTTAGCTCTTATTCGCAAACTGATCAGGCTCTTGTACCTCAGAGAAAACGTGAAGAGGAAGAGGAACGTCTCGTTAATCAGTACCTCGAGGCTTCGAGAAATGAACCGTCGGACTGTCGGCCGAGAAAAAAAGAAATGATTAAAAATAAAAAGACGTTAACATATCCTGACGAGTTCTCGACTGCCGTCAATTATCCTTAAATCCCCTCTCCAGAAAAATTGGCTTTATAAATTTCGGCTTCCTTCTCTCGTCGACGAGCGATTGTAATAACGTCGCGATTATGAGCGGCTCGTGATCGATGGGGATTAAATGTAATGCCTGTCGTCGAAGTGGATGACACTTAGCATCGCATCCCGTTATCCGATCCGGCGTGGGATAACGACGCACGCTCGTTCGTCGCTAATCGCACTGGATGTGTCATGTCAGGTTTTTCGGATAAGCGATTCCGTCGAAGTGTCCGCTCGGACGGCTCGTTAAGGTATGTCAGCCGTGAAATGCGCGCGAACCCTTCTGAAAGTGGTCGGACGTCCTCCGGCACGTTGGTTGATTTTATGGTGCGCTCTCTTCGTTCTTTCTCTAAGACGCGGAATCTTCTTTATCTCTCCTTATAGGTTTCCACGCCCGGAATTCCCTTTTTTCTCTCTTTCCTTTTTTCCTCTTTCTTTTTCTTTTGAATTCCTCGCCAACTGGTTTCCCTCGGGCGTTGCTTCGCGGCAAATCATGGTCTTCTCGGCGCTACGCGAAATGAAACAGGACAGGAGTTCCGCGACTTTTGTAAGGGGGAATGACGAAGCGCGTGAGAGAGAGATGACGAGACGAGTATCATCTCTCGGATTAGGCCGGGCGTTGAATGCATTCACGATTCAACGCGTTTTTCGAGATGTTCCACAATCTTCGACGTCTTTTAATCCATTTCTGCTTTGTCATAAATTAAAAACGGTTATTATTCGTTTGTGGGATTAGATTTGGATTTATGGTCCTCTGTCGAATGACGAACGAGGTTGTTTTCAAAGTCAGCGCTTTAAACACGCACATGTAATTCTAATCTTTTCTCATCCTATGGATGGGATGAAACATGATGGTGATGAAACAAAAGAGAGACGCGCGATTTATAAAACGTACTAATATAATATTTATTGTAATAAACATTGTAATATAATATAATATCACCTCTGGCACAATCTCATGATGGCAAGACAACGCGACGG
Source organism: Harpegnathos saltator (assembly GCF_003227715.2). Taxonomy (NCBI): domain Eukaryota; kingdom Metazoa; phylum Arthropoda; class Insecta; order Hymenoptera; family Formicidae; genus Harpegnathos; species Harpegnathos saltator. Next base: position 35,330 of record NW_020230244.1, read on the forward strand.
AAGAATAACGGTCGTGCTCTCTGAATCTTTTCGCATCCTATCCTTCTCACGGCTTCTCGCTTCCGAATTCATCGCGACAATTTCGACCCGGTTGGTCTACCGGGCGCGCCGGCGACGGCGGCTTTTTTGCGCATTCTTCTATTTCTAACAGTAAACCTAAAGAGCCCGCGGGGACTCTCGTTCCACGTCGCTGTTTTGCGTCATTTTACTTTACGATATCGGGACGGTCTGCAGAGAGATCGTCGCAGCGGGACCGCGATTGCGCGATCTACGTGCTCGCGAGTACATCGAGCTCCGCGAAACGCGAAACGACGCAAGCGGAGAGACAGACGACGCGACTCTCCCCCGGGCGACCGGCGATATCACCCCCGATCGCGCATTCGACGTCCCCTCGCGACTTGTCCACGGCTCTCTCATATAACGTAAGTAATAATATTAATAATCGTGTAATGATAATAAAGGTGATACTATTACAATAAAATGGCTCGATGACACAGCCGTTTGGTCACGTAACGAGTCGTATCTTTCGTCTCATTTCGAGATGCAACGGCAGCGGTTGGGGGATGAGTATGGACTGGTGGTGGAGCAGAGGGTATTGTGATTACACATAAAAATGTCATGGACCAAAGCGCTAATCAACAATCTCGGTCTGTAGATTCTCAACTTATTCTCTCTCTCTCTCTCTCTCTCTCTCTCTCTCTTTCTCTCTCTCTCTCTCTCTATCTATCTATCTCTATTTATCTCTCTCTTTCTCGCTCGCGACATTTCCACAGGCGTTCCGGGTTATCTCATACATACACATGCTCTTTCTCTCGATCTCTTTCTCGCTTTCCGCCTTTCTTTCTGTATTATTTGCATTCTCACTCCGTACAGACACGCATATCTCGCTATAAAAATAATAATATATATATATAATAATAATAATTATATAATTTTATATATATATATATATATATAATGTCTTAAGTAATGTTCAATAAAATCCATAATATTAATAATATCAATCTATATATGCAATAAATGTAACAAAATAATCCTCAAGTATTCAATAATATAATGATAATACACAGTAATATAGTCATTTTACAAGCGTATTTTGATCGTTGCTTTGATATCGGTGTCGTACGTATGATTAACGCAAAACAAGAGAGGTGTGTATGTGTATGCGCGTGTGTCGTGATCGCGATTGTCTCGCTCTAATTTAGCGACTCTCTTTGAGACGTAACTGACAACAATTGTTTGCATGCTATTTCGTGTTTGTGTACATGTGTGTGTGTGTGTGTGTGTGTATACGTGTGCTCATGATTATAGACGTAGATTGGTGGTATGTGTACGTCTCTTTCTCTCTTTGTTTCTCTCTCTCTCTTTCTCTCTCTCTCTCTCTCTCTCTCTTTCTCTTCTCTTCTCTATGACACTCTCGTGCGTTGCATACAATCGCACCGCACGATTGCGCGACGTAAGCTGGCAAGTGGCTCGCTTTCACCGGTGGCACATTAACGTAACTTCACCTTACAAACTACATAACCACAGGTTATTGGTACTGGTATCGCTTACGGTTGTCTCTCGCGCTTTCGCATTGGACGCGCGCCGACGATATCGCGAACTCATTATCCCTCGATCGGTTCGTTGCCGCTATAATTAGTGCGAGTTTCCATCGCTCGCACGGGTCTCGCTAGCCAACGTCTCGAAAGTCGAAGGATCGCTGGGATCTCGAGGCTAATTCCCTTAATTTACGTATCCAAATGATACTCGATGGCGTTTTTTATCTTCTTCACAGAAGGACATTTGTTGGAACGTCCTTCTATGCTTCGAAGATAAAGAAACGACCGTTCTGCGACGAAATGTGCGCGACACGTTCCTCCTTTCGGAAGGAACAGCATCGATCGTTCTAGTTTCGAGACGTCGACTCGCTGTCTTATCGTCTAACTTCCGGGTCCTGTAAAAGAGATTAAACTACGGATACGGATATAGCGTAACACTATGTTACTCTTATTAGTCTTAAGACTTAGAAAAAAGTCGTGGCTCCTTGATGCCATCACGAGTGAATGACGCGCGGCAGAGAATGCGGCGAGAAGAATGGGGCGAACCTGCTCACGGATTTTTTATCTTCGCGACGCGCGATTATTTCCGCTTGTAACCGGGAGGGGATGATCCGCGCGACGAGCGGCAGATGACATATTACGTAACCGTGCAATCGCGTGTGTTAATACGTCGCGATGCTCGTAAATGGGAGAAGCTGTAAATAGCCGTTAACGACGGGGTGGACGAAGAGAAACTATCGATTAACGTTTTACGATTTTACCGAGGGGCTATTAGCGAAGCTACTTACGATTTCGATCGGAAAAACACAAGTTTCTCCATCTCGTCCGTGTCTTTGGGTCACGCGATGTAACAAACGGCAGTAATCTCCTCCGATCACAGCGTGAGATCATCGTAGATTTTATCACTTGCTCTATTTAGCTCTGGCTTGATCGGCAAATATAAGTACATCTCCTTCTCATCTAGTCTCGGGGATTTTTCATAATTCTTAGGAAAAACAGCTTGAACTTGTAGCGTAGCAGTTCGATAGTTTAAAAGTTTGATTTTTATTCGGTGTTTAAAATTTTGTTCGCAATTCGAGTGTCAAGGAAAATTAACGAATACGAAATACGAAATACGAAATCGCTCGGACTGGAGATTTTTTCGATCAGTTACACGCTCGTATAAGAATTTATATCAGTTGTATATTAGTCCAGCTCTCGAAATCGTACGCGAAAATTAATAAAATAATAATTTAATAATAATTAAAACGCGAAAATAAGATTGAAAAAAATTTTTCGAACGAATCACACGTGAAACTTTGTATTTAATATATACAAATATATAAAATTGCCGGAACTCTATTTCTATGTCCAAATATATTATGGCGTTCTTCTGAAACAATATATCGTGTTCTCCACATATCATGATTATAAACATATCATGATTATAAATATGAATGTCATAACAAAAGCGCATCCGAACACCGTGAATGCGTGCAGCGTGAAAGACCGAGAAAAATGGCATTTGTTTCACATTCTTACATCAATTTTTCACTGAGATACGAATGTGCGTTTTTTCAGAGAACGCGTGTCGATCGTTCCGAAAGGGCAGGCGTGGCGACGCGCGTGTCGACATACTGTAGTACGTTTAGTCTCGAACTTCACACCTTCCCTTTTTCGGAAGGGCGCACGACCAAAAACGCGTGCCGCACAACATTGTCAGTAGTTCTGACAGATTTGCCGCTCGTCGATATCTTCGCGTAGAAAAGTCATAACGACATGGGGCAAATTGCGCCCGAAAACTGAGGTCATCTCGCTTACGATGAAGAGCAGACCGTTCCTCTGTCTTATCAATTAATCTTGAGCTATCAATACGTCGTTCTAAATCTAATTTGTTATGTCGTCGATATAATCTAATTTTTAAATAAACTATAGCTCTAATTTACGACTCATTTTGTTTCTAATTTTGGAATATAAAACGTTCGAGTCTCTCTCTAAGTTTTCTAATATAATATTTCTTTTTTCGTATTTCCGATCTTTCTTCTCAAACTGAAGATAAGCCACTGTTTGCATTCTACGGGTTGAAAGCATATGTTTCGATTTTAATTCGAACGAATCGAAAAATAGTAAACAATTTATCTCGATCTGTTACTAGTCTATCTTTCATATCGGATAAGTCGACTTCAGAGTTTATTTTTCGCCTACCTTCAACATCTATCCTTGTTTAAAATGAAGTGTACTGCAGATAACAAGAATTTATATCCGTTTGCAATACACAGAAGCCAATTGTAATTTAATTTGAATAAGCTCCTCCGCGAACGGATGTGAAAGTCTTTGCCGGTAATGAGGAATGAACGACGGATTCTTGGCTAATAATAGACAGCCGCAGAGCGGCCAAACATTGGTTTCCTGTCATATTCGACCGTCTTATACAGGCACTGTATAATCCATTAAGATCCAGGCATTTCTGTTATGTTTTCACGCGATTTACGACTCACCGCGGGATCGACAGACCGCGCGTCTAAACGTTTCTTACGACGACGAGGGTCAAGCGAAGATGCAGAAGCACGACAGGGAAAGTTACGATTTCTCATGTCGTTGACTAACGTACATCGGAACGTTATTCGTTTATCGTGGAATGACGGTACGCGCGTTACAATGTATGCACGAGTTGTCGATACTTTCGAGGTGATAATTTGCGAAGTTAATACCGATGAGCACATTAAATGCGACGCGCGATGTTTTTTCTTTGTTAAAAATAATATACGCGAAAAAATTAAGAGCCCGTACATTGGCTGACGTGCGAATTGAGACACATACACACAGTGGCCGTTTCTATCTCATATACACTTACATATTTACGTCATACACATATCTAATATACTGGGCCATGAGGCTTCCTTAAATCAATTTTGATTGATTTACATGGCGTTCGCGCGCTTGTCGCGCGACGCATCGCGTACCCTAAGCTAACAATCGTCGACATAAATTGTTCACTGAAGAAAAACAAACAATATAAAGTAACAAGTCGCTCCGTGCGCGACCGTAGCGACGTGTATGGGTACTGTTGCACATTCGACTTGTTCGCCGAGTTGAAGCCCGCACATCATGTGATGTGTGAACATCAAAAAGCCTTACTCAGACCATAACTATGAACGAAACATCCATCAAACGTCCCAATGAACGTCTGCCCGTCTAGCCACATTACAAAAGAGAGCAATACAGATGCATCTAGACTCTGCTTATAACGTTATAGTACAATTACACGAACGGAGTCCAGCAGACTCGCTGTTGTGTAATTTATTTTTTAACGCATGCGTTACAACTGTAACGCAAGCGTTACGCGTCAACGTGCAAATACAACATATAACATAATAACTGCGCAACGACGTTGAACGATAACGATGTTGTGGAAAGTTACATGAAAAGCACACAGGTTGAAGCGACGTCCGATCTTCAGAATCGCCGCGTTTGAGGTCCGATGTCCCGCGGTATCTTCTCAACTCTTTTCTTTCTCTCTCTCTTTCTCTCTCTCTCTCTCTCTCTCTCTCTCTCTCTTCTCTCTCTCTCTCTCTCTCTCTCTCTCTCTCAGAGAGTCGTCGCCGACAACTGATTAGCGCGTCGCCTTCCACAGCGATGAATGCACCCGTCGGGGTCGTTGGCCGTCAAAGCCGTACGAGAATCGTCCTCAACGCGACGCGACTCCGCGGCAGACTCCGTTTTGTCCATCCATTGATCGTCGTCGTTGCACTCAGCTCTTCCGGACGAGCGTTCTCCGCGACGGTCGCCAACTCCGCAAACATATATATGTACACAATTGAGAACCAATTCGCTCTCGCCCGAGCGAGTTCACGTGTTGCCGTTATCGTGTACGTGTGTGTGTGCGTGTGCAGAGTTGGCGAGGGGTGAGTGTGCCAGATGCGGCAGCTCGATGAGGGTGACGTCGTATCCGGCTGTGGCGGGAGGATCGCCCGGGTCGCTGGGATCGCCCGGCGAGCCCGGATTGTTCGGGTTGCGGTCGGCGCTCGGGTCCGGGTTGATTCGCGAATGGCTCACCTCCAGCAGAAACAGGTCCTCGTCGACGTAGTAGCGGATCATGTCGTCATCAATTTTCGCTGTAATTCTGCAACAAGGTAGACCAGAGACGTCTTCGTTAAGTCACCTCGGAGACTAACGACGGCGATTCGGAAGTCGCGGAGCGGCGCGATATCGCGTTTGTTTATCCCGCGCTCGAGTTTCGAGTTGGCATGCAAAACGCGCGACGACTGTAACCGCTATGTAACATGTGATGCTTGACGAGTAGCGAACTGTCACGCGCAATTTCCGTCGCGTGCGATCGGCGAAGACGTCGCGACGCCGTTGCTGCGGCGATCGTGTGATAAATTTTAACGTAACGGTTTCGCAAAATTCTCTTACGATGCGAGGGATCGCTCTTCTTGCGGTGTTTTGTACTTGCAGTTGTTTGGCAAGTTACTACAATACAATTGTATGCGATAAACAATTGTTACGCTTCAAAATCAAACGAATCGATTTCTCGTCATTGCGAAGAAATCATTACAATATCGTAAAAGTGAAAACACTCTGTCGCGGTGGATCTTTGAGATCTCGTTGGGATTGTCTCGATGAAACGAAAAAAGAAAGTGCATCGTAAAGTTCGCACCGTGCTGCGCGCGTAGCTAGAAAGAAAAAGGAAGAGAGAGATAGAAAGGGAAAAAGACTGGGCTCGATTTTATGACGTGAGATATATCGAGAGTAAACGAGGAGTAACTGTTCATGGGGAAACGGCCGAGAGAGGAATCTGCCGTGCGTAAGCACCGTAAACAAAGGTAAAACAAAGAGTCACACAACAGCCGTGCGGGACGCGCGTGATGCGACATTATATGCCAGGCAGGTAAGCGGGTGCACGAGTGCTCGTGACAAAAGGCAGAAGACGAGAAGTGTGAAGTGATTAGTGGATTAATCGGGCGAGATATGCGGTCGGCGTGCGGCGACAGCAACATGCGCGTTATGATTGGTGATCGAAAAAGAGAGCGACTTTAACGAGAGCACACGCGCTGGCACACTCGGACGCACATCGCGTTGCGCGGAGAAACTTACTCGAAATACACTGAAAGAGGCACGATCATAGGCGAGAGGGAAAGAGAGAAAGAAAGTGAAAGAGAGAAAGAAACTACCAAACCAGGCGGAGAGAGTCAGACAATGTCACCGTTATGGCATGCACTACGTAGGCGTGCATGCAAGTAAAGATGACACTCTACTAAACTTACCCCTTTGTGTTTTTGCGATAGAGGTTATTAATACTCGAGGATGCAATTTTGTACTTTGACTCAATCTGTAAAATAGAAAAAAGTAGAACATTAGAATTTTGATAGTGGCTTGCGGACCGTTGTTCGTTTCGCTCTCGCGCACGAGAAAGTACTGCGAGACGCGCGTAGGTAGGTAGACGCAATTCACCGCGAGGAATGACAAAGAGAAAGACAAAGAGACAGAGAGAGAGAGAGAAAGAGAGAGAGAGAGAGAGAGAGGGAGCGAGAGAGAGAGAGAGAGAGAGGGAGCGAGAGAGAGAGAGAGAGAGAGAGGGAGAGAGAGAGAGAGAGAGAGAGAAAGAAGTAAAGAGGAGGAAACAAAGACGGAGCGAAGGATGCAACAGACAAGATAAGTAGAAGATATAACGGCAAAGAAATTGTAAAATAGAAATAAAGAATATTCATGACACACGTCGATGCAAAACGCGTGGACAGCTTAGAATCGATTATCTCGATCAAGAGAGGAGCGAGAGATCCATCCGTGGTACGTGTAGATACACGATGAAGAAGAGAAAACAGACTGTTACAAGAGAAAGAAAAGAAGAAAAAAAGACAGATCGAGAGAGAGAGAGAGAGAGAGAGAGAGAGAGAGAGAGAGAGAGAGAGAGAGAGAGAGAGAGAGAGAGGAGAGAGAGAGAGAGAGAGAGAGGGGGGGGGGGGAAGAGTGAGAGAGGTGTTTCTTTCCACTTTTTTCTTCCGCCGGTTCTGATCGGTGTAACAGTCTTACACTCTTACGTCACGTTCGACAAGTTGTCGACAGTCTCGCACACATTCGCGGCAGGAGGGGTAATATGATCGTACGTCTTGCACTTTCGATATTATATTAATGAGGATCTTGGACAGTAGACAGTGATGCATGCGCATTAATATTAATTAGCAAGTGGAACCAGTGCGAACGGGTATTAATAATGGCGCAGTATGCTTTTACATGCATTGGTAATATACTCTCGTCGGACTATACATACATACATATATATATATATATATATGTTGATATATATATATATGTGTTGATATATATATATATATATGTTTGTTTGCAACATATATATCTCTCTCCAGCATTATTTCCACGCGCATCGTTGTCGTAGAATCGAATCGAATCGAGTCGAATCGAATCGAATGCGATTCAATAAGCGCGAAGCCTTACCGGTGCCGATTGAAATTGAAACGGACAGTCAATTACCTTCCGGCGTGACTTTATTAAGCGTGGAAGTATTTACCTGCAGCTAGCGGCTACAGGAAGCATATCGGTCGATAGAAATGGGCGGCGCATTGTATTATCTCGCTGGTCGTGTTCTTTTTCTAGAGTAAGTCTCGCCGGGTCGAGCGACTGCGTAATCGCGGATTAATTTATTATTAACCATTAACACGCCCACGGTTGTGCGTTTTGCATGAAAAAGTTACAGCTACCGCCGCGCGACGCGCACGGATGATTATCGGTCGCGGTATGGAAATTGCCAGGACAATTTCCATTTTCCATTTCCACTCGCGCGCGGCAGTAGCAACGGGCTCGTTACGGAATGTTACTTTATCTCTGCCTCTGCCTCTGCCTCTGCCTCGGCCGGTGCGCGACAAGTGTGTTGACGTTCAGGCCGAGATACAAAGTTGTCGAAAGTGTGTGTGTGTGTGTGTTCCCCCTTCCTCTCGGCGCGCTCGCAGTGCGTATATCTACGATATTTATACCTCGCCCCGGAGTTAGTTGTATTATCCCACGATTCCCAGTGAACATCGATAATTTACTACGCACCGCGGGCGTCAATGGCTCACGACGTTGCATCGCGAGAACGGAGCTGCTCCGTCGATTCCGTTTAACTCTCGATATCCTCTCGAGGACGTGAGCAGACCCGAGGTGTGGGCGCAAGGGTGTCGAGCACGAGGCACGAACTCTTGCAGTTGCAGCCGCGAAGGTCGGAAACGAAAACTCGTTATAGGCGAGTCGCGAAAGTCCGAGCGCGGGTGTCGATCGCGGGTGTCGATGTGTGTTGACGGTACGAAAGAGATCCTTAGGGTGTTTCTTACAGCATTGAGCAGCCCTTGGACCGTCGGCGGCGTGACGTGCAGTGGCGTATAGACGTCCTCCGACTCCTGACGCACGTACAACATGACGCGCTCTTCAGAGTCAGCGGGGCGCATGTGCGGGGTCTGCTGTTGCAGATGCAGTCGATTGCCGACGCTAGACACCACCGTGCCCGTGAGACCAGTCTGTTGCACTCCTTGCAGCACCGAGCCTTGCAGCTCCTGCACCTGCATCAGCAACGAGTCCTTCTTGTCGTGCAGATTACTGAGATTGTCGGGCGGAAAGTGGTTGTGGAACTTGAGGGCCGGCAAGCTGGGTCTGCCGCATGCCGGATAGGGGCTGCTACTCCCCGCCTTCAATCCTCCACCTTCACCGTTACTGAGAGATGAGGTGTCGGTATCACCCCCGCCCCCGCCGCCGCCACCACCGTAGAAGCCCGACAACTCCATCGTCGAGAACTGTCGTGGGAGAAGAACAAGGTTTATTCCACTGTGCCTTCTCGCTCGAGCCGCGACGACGACGACGACGACGACGACGACGACGACGACGACGACGACGACGACGACGAGCCGCGGTCCTTTCGAATTTTGAGTTGGGAAACAAAAAAACTACTGTGCAATGGTAAATGTATTTTTCCAGAAAAAGACGCAATGTCGAGCGATACTATCGTCTGTAGATATCGAGGGGAGACAGCAAGAGGAAGGATTTGCAAACGGGGGTGCAACTTTGTTTTTACAGTAAAACATCAATATGACAATAATCGTTACAGGCAACAACAATCACGACACTACGATTCACGGTTCTACAAGTTTTTATGAGACAAAATAGCGAGATAAAAAGTGGGATGCTACAGTTCGATCTGTTGAATGCAAAATTCGAAAGGCTGTTTTCTCGCGAAAGAAAGCCCATGTCGTTACTTTGCGATACGAGAGTTACAGTTAGTGCAGGGTGTTGGCGGAGGTGAGAGCAGAGGATTGTGGATGTTGTTCGATTTTTGCGAGGTCAGTCTCTTTCTCGCCGATTAGTTGGTTAATGCATGCTGAGGCACTTCGACACGACGCTTCGCTCGAAGAAACCAAAAAAGAGAGAACTCTCGTCGATCCGTAGACTCTTTGCGGCGCGTTATGTAAGTGAATGTAAAACATTAGAAAGAAAAAAATCCATCCTTTACGTGGTACCACCCGTAACGAGGAAATCCTTCTTTTCCATGCGTTTATCGAGCTCAATATTGCTGCTTAATTAATTAACTGGCCTTTAATCATGTTCCTGGTCTACGCTTCCGTGAGAACCAGGCGGGTTCTTACGGACGACAATCTTTGCGCGCTTCGAGTCGAGCGCATGAAAAAAAGTGGATGATTACCTTGTCGATGGCGTGCTCGGCTGGCGGCGAGAACAGCACCGGCGGTTTGTGCAGGTCGACCATGGAGTAAAACTCGCTGCGCTCCGTGACGGAGTGATAAAGCTCGTCGAGCTTTTTTCTGCCGGTCGCCGACATCTTTCTCTTAGCAGCGCGTCTCTCCTCGTCGCGAGTCTTCCTCTCCGCTCCCTGGCGAGCAACGTCATCTCTCAACTTAATTTCAGCGATCGCGTTGTGATCAGGAAGCGATCGCGTTATTTATAACAGAAGCGCGACCGTCAGATAAAAAAAAAGAAATAGAGATGAAGAGAAAGAAAGAGCGCGCGAGAGCGAGAGAGAGAGAGAGAGAGAGAGAGAAAGAGAGATAAAAACGTATGTTTTAATGAACAAGAGAGGTTACCTTATCGCAGAAGACCTTAATTTGACAGTAGCCGCGATGGGATGGCGGGGTGTAAGTGTGCGTGTGGGGCGGTGGTTCCTCGTACGTGTCGATCTGTATATGCAACGGCAGACCTTTCACGCCTTTCTGACTCGAGAAATCAGTGCTGAGACACTGTACTGCCACGTTTATCTGCGCAGAAATCGGACAGGTACAGCGGCGACGTGCGGGAATTGCTTTATTAAACGTATCTGTTAAATGGTGCAGTTCGCGAACGAACGCGAACGCAAACGCGAGCTGCGCGCTGCTGACCGGGCGATACGATTTGCGCGCGGAGCGCGAGATTAAGCGCGGCGATACAGGCGCAGGATATATTCAGAGGTGGAGTATGGCGTATCGCGCCGAGAGGAGGTAACGTGAATCGACATTTCCGGCGTTCTTACCTACCTTCGCCGACGATTCGTGTGGGTTCCAGTAAACGGCAATCGCATTGTGCGCAACTTCCTCTATGCAGCCTGTCAGGCCGACGCTGTTCTTTGTGTCTGTAACACACAACGGACGTGACTGTGAGACTCGCGGATCATGCCGGCGAATATGAAGTAGCCGGGCTCTACCCGGGCTATACGGTTTCAAATAGAATATCCAAATAACGGGACGCGCGCGTACGATGCGCGCGATACGATCTTACCTCCGTCGTTCCTTCCGTTGCGGATGAGGCAGCTTGCGCAGAGAGATTAAGAAAAGAGGAGGAACACGAGCGACTCGGGAACCTAATCGATCGTGTCCACCGCGAATTATATACGTCTACGTGTATTGTTAGCGAAACGAGCGGAGAGTCTAGCTGTTATTTGTCCGCGAGCGCGATTAAATCCCTTATTATCTCACCAGCGTCGAGAATCCGTTGCTTAACGGAGTGCTGTCTGCCGTGCCAGAACTGCCAGGCTTTGATCTCATCCTCCGGGCTCTTCTCCTCGCGAAACATCAGCATTACCACACTCTGCGCAAAGCAAACAAATCGTCATTAGTCACACGACGGGATAATGGACGTTGGCTTTGTTTTATTTGCTTTGTTGTTATTCACAGATTATTCCGATCCACCAGTCACGTTCGCGGAATCCCCGCAGAGATAAAGATAAACATAGGAGATAGAGGAGAGATTCGCCGCATTCGCGTCGAGCTCTCGCATTGAAGTTTCGCGCGCACTCGATCCGTTCCCGCGCAGACTCTACAGAGTTGACTTTTGCGCTTCCGTTCGGCTGGATCGACGATATCGCTGTGTGCAGCGATACGGAGACGCACATCGGCCGCGACAGACGCACGCTCGAGCGGATACACGCGGGCGTATGCGTTTCGCCGCGAGCGGCGAGCGGGTGAACGCCGAGACGGAGGAAGGATTTTTCGTGATTCGGGTGAATGGGCGAAGAACTGCACGACGTACCGGAGGAAATATGGGCGCGCAATGAAGGGAAGCAGAGACAGCGAGGGAGAGAGAGCGTACGCGCACGAAAGAGAGAGAGAGAGAGAGAGAGAGAGAGATCCGTGAATAAGAGGCTCGCGTTACGCGGTTACACTTACTTACCGATCTCCCTCGGGCTCGGCCGCGAGAGACGCGAATATACCGTTCGAATCGCCACACGCCCTGACGCTCGATTAGCAATTAACGAGGAAGTCGTAACTCGTCGCGCGTACGGCGGAAAAAGAATCGCCACCTTTATCAGAATGGAAATTGCTAACGGAGCGCGCGCGCGCACCGACTGCCAATTAGAGCCGCGAGAACAAACGACCCCGTCTGACTCCTTCTTTCGACACGCGCATCGCATCGTCCCTGTCTCATCTCCGCGAGATCATTTCGTTGCTGCGAAAGCCGCGGTGAATAAAGTCGCGGGGAGCGACAACGGTAAGAACGGGAACCTCCGCGAAACTCGAGACGCCGCTCGACCGCGAGCGTAGATGGTGGATCGCGAACGACGAACAGTGTCGCGAACGCGAACGCGAACACGAAGTCAATTCACGGAGAGCGCAGCGCGGCGAAGATACGGATCTTTTTATCGCGCGAGAACGGACGAGCGTTACGAGACGGGGGGGAGGGGGAGGGGGGGGGGAATCGCGCTTTCTCGGGAAGTTACACACCGTTGAGTCGCATCGCCACTCGGTATCCGCGTTACAGTAAATTCCACGGCGATTAAAGCCCGTCGCGCGCTCGCGCTAAGCTCACGACGCGTGTTAATCTATTACCGCTCTCGCGATCTTCCAATCACGAACGTCTGTCCTTCGCGCAGTGTGTCCGCTTCATTCTACTAATACCGTTATGCAAACGGTGTAATTATCCTTTTTGTTCTTACCTTGACTGTCTGACCTGCCTTGAGGAGTGGCTTGTCAGGATCGGCCACGTAGTCCAACGTGATCCCGTAGAATTGGCCCTTGTTGATGTACGTTATTCTGTCGTCCTCGCGTCGCTGCGACGTGCTGATTGGCGACTCCAGATGGTACTTAAATCCGTAGGCCGAGAAACTAAGAGAGACGACACACAAGGTTGCCCAAATGAAGCGTGGATTACATAGCCGCGAGTTCGCGACAACTCGCGCGCGCGCAAAAACGTGCATTTCAAGTCGCAGCCTCCTCACGTTTATTATACGCAGCGTACGCTGTTCTTCGCTGCTTGTCCGAGAAGGCGCGTCTATTCGACTCCGTGATTATCAGCTTGCGAACGAATGTCCGATTAGCCTCGATTAACGCGCCGCCGTAATCATCGCGTAATCATCGATCGATCTTCCAGCGACATGCACAATCGCAGCTCGGAATGAAGGCGATGATCGTATCTCACGGCGGAAAAAGAAGCGACGCGCGAGTATCTCATGGCAAAGGTTTATTAGGATATACGTATATTAGGAAGCTTGCCGTAGGAGGAAAATATAAACACGGCTAAGTATGAATATTCAAGCGGCTAATCGCGAGGAATAACGAGGGTCGCGCGCCGGAAGAACTGGAAACACGACAAGTAAGTGCTAAAAATCGCGGAAGCGCCTGAGTGTAGTAAAAAGGAAGTCGTTGACGGGCATGCAGCGAAGGCTCGAGTTCTTCGGGGAAAATTGCGGAAAAACGCTTATCGATCAGAGCGCCGCCTCAGGTCGCCGCCGCCTCTGGAGGAAGAAGCGAGTCCGTCGGATATGAATATTCGAGCGGTTAATTGCGAGCGATAACGAAAGACTCGTGTGGCTGGAATCCGGGAAAGCTGGAGACGCGCGTTGCGGGAGCGCCCTGGTGGAAAAAGGAGCAACGCCGACGGACGGTATCGGGACCTCGCATCAACCTCCTCGCTCAGGGAAAATCGCGCTTCTAATCGGGCTTATCTCCGCCTCGACTCCGGCTGAAGCAGGCAGGTAGGCAAGTGGGCAGGCGAGAGCGAGCGGCCGCCGATACCTCATGAAAAATGAACGCCCATAACCCGAGACCGGCGGAGAGAGACAGAGAGATATAGAGAGATAGAGAGAGAGAGAGAGAGAGATAGAGATAGAGAGATAGAGAGAGAGAGAGAGAGAGAGAGAGAGAGAGAGGGAGGGAGGGAGGGAGAGAAAGAATGAGTGAGATGGCGGATATAACGCGGGGAGACAAAACGACGCGCACGACGCGCGCGGGAAACGGGAGCAAAACGGTCGGTCGCCGCGATCGAGGAAAATCGCTAATCACGCCGCCCGTTCCTCGCCGTTCCGCGGCCGGTCGGCTACCGTCGGCGAACTTTCCGCGCGATATTATCGCGTCGCCGCGAGAGAACGCCCTATTATCTCTATCTCCGCGCGCGCGTTACAAGCCGACGCTTTCGTATTCGCGGCGTGATACCCGTATGCTTCGTTTCCCCTTTGTTTTTTTCTCCTCCATCGCCCCTTTCCTTTTTTCCCTTTTCTTTTGTCAGGCGGAGAGGGCGACGGCGGCGACGGTGTGCCCGGCGAGTCGAGGCGATAACTGACCGTGGCGGGTGAACGCCCTCCTGTGCGCCTCTGCTACTCGCTCCCGTTGCACAGCCGCCGCCTACCCGCTGTATACCTTGTTACAACTCCCCGTGTGGGTTACGCGCGACTACCGCGCGCGCGGGTCTCGAGAATCCTCTCTCTTTCTCTCCGTCTTACTTGCCGTCCGTCTGTCTTTGCCGTCGCTCCCGCCGTAGACGAGTGCGCGCGAAAAAGAACGGTCCCGAGTCGTCGAGATGAGTGAGAGTGAGAGAGAGAGAGAGAGAGAGAGAGAGAGAGAGAGGGGGGGGGGGGAGGATGGGCAAAGAGAGAAGCGGCTACCTTTCCTGACATTTCGATTTCACGCGGCGAGTTGGCGGACGCGCACGCGATTTTTCAGCCCGGTCCAGGCGCGATCCCGAGGCGCTTGCTTGTCCGCTCCTGACCGGACGGAGGAGCCGGCCCCGCGCGCGACTTAATAACTTTAACATCATTGTTCATTCCGCGTTGGTGGGTTCGCTCGCACGCGGAGGCGAACGAGAGAGATTTTCAGAGCTGCTGATCGCACGGCCGGCTGGTCTAATAATGGGAGTAACAAATTACGAACGGTGGATGGAACGAAACGGGAAGCGGGCAGAGATCGCCGAGGAAGAGAGACGCAGACAGAGAGATGCAGAGAGGGAAGTAGAAGACTGAGCGAGGACGACAGGAGGATGTGAAGAAACGCGGAGGAAATGAAGGGAACGCAAAAGACGGGGGGAGTACAGGAAGTACTTCTTGTAACATAAGTCCAGCGCGGAGATATTAGTTTCGCGAAATGGAAGTGGCAGCGTCCACGAGTCCATTTGCAGCGACATCGTTCTCAGAAGAAATCCAAGAGCGTTGACACAGGAAGCAAATAGTGTCGGCTGCGTGCGCCTACGCCGACACTTCAAACTCCGCACCTCGTTGTTAATTATTATTATTTATCATTATTAGTTTATTATTATTATTATTATTATTATTATTACACGAATCAATTATGAGCGGAACATCTCTTCGAATTGGAAACAATTAACGCTACTGCAAGAATTGTTACGATTTTTTGGTCGTGCGAATATTGGGGAAAAGATAAAGAAGAGGGGCGAAAGAAAAAACGCGATTTTCGTACGTCACGCGCGATCAGACAATCAGCTAGAGCGTTGGGAGAACTCGCGCGACTGCTCGCCCTGGGCGGCGCGAGTTATTAACTCTTTTATCGCTTCCCTTCCGCTCCTTCTATGTAATAAGGCAGATCTATCTATCAATCGCGCGGTGCAGATCTATCTTCCAGGCCGTCTACCCACCCGACCGGCAAACTTGAGCATTGGCTTGAGCATTGTATTAGAACGCACGTTTATTATACCTATCGTAATTTATTACGACGACGCACGCGTCATTACGCCACACGCGAGGATTGCGCGAGTGCTCAGTCGCGCAAATCTCACCGGCACGCGGTACGTTTCTTCTTATCCCTAATATTTCAGCGCGAGACACTTCGACATCATCGAAGCCGACGAAATGAAGAGACACTTCTCACGGTCGAGCACGTTTCACGTGCTTTTCCTCGGCGAAAGGTCGACCCGCGTTTTTCTCTACTTTTTTACTTACATTTTCGGTATCTGGATCTTGTCGGCGTCGTTCTGTCTGCCGAAATCGTGCCAAGGCCGCGACCTCGGCGGGTTTGGATTCGGATTGGGATTCGTCGCACCTGCGGACACGAGACCGCTTCGTTGCACCTGTGCCTGCGCGTGATTCTGTTGCAGCTGTAGCTGTAGGGGTTGGTGGTGTATCACGGCGCCGCTCTCGAGGACCACCGCCGCTCCGGCTGTCGTCCCGCCGGAGCATAGTTCCGTGTAGTCGAACGAGGACTGGAAAATAAGAGAATCTCGTCGGACAATCTCTCACTCGACTGACAGGCGAAACGTACAGGCCGAATCTTGCGACGTGTACAGCGGGGGAAAAGAGAAGCTAATTATTATTGTCGGTCGCCTCTAAACGAAATGTACACATGCAAAGTTGCAAACTCGCACGGCCGTTATGTAATTTCGGTCGAGCTAGTTTCCATAGCACGCAGCGTTCCGACGTACCTCCCGATTCCTGAAATTGACTTCTCACGTCGTAAAACTTACCTGAACGGTCGAGTCGGAGGCGACCGATGGCTCGCGTAACTCGCTGAATTATCAACCGGTAACATTTCAGCGAATTTCTTCCTTCGCGGAGAAAGTTGCACGAGATGTAATGATAGTGCACGACAATTTTGACTTTTGAGCAGCCGCGGTACGGGAGAACGTGCGTGCTCGTCGCAGTCGAGAAGACCGTGTGATAGTTGTCCTCTCTTTTCCGGTCGCCGCGCGATAAAACGCGCTTGTGTGTACGTGCGTGTGCGCGCGCGCGTCGCGACGCGAAGTCGCACACGGTCTCGGCGATTCAAATGCTCACTGATTACGGCGTAATTAGTATTTAAAAAAGCTGGTAACGAGACGTAATTATTTACCGATACCGTTTCTTTCGTACGCATGCATGTACGCCTCGGCGACTCCAATATCCGCGCACGTTCGCGTTCCTATTTTGCATATCAATGCATTTCATTATATTTTTTAATTTCTCGAGCGCATTGCCCGATAAATTACGAGCCGCATGATTAAGAGGATCATCGGACCGATGGATGATTAACCGCGCGCGAACACGCGACTTCACGTGACTACGTGCCGATGTACCGTCCGCCCGGATCTTTCTCTCGCCTCTCCGCCGATGATGCCGCGCGTCGTAAACAAAGTTTAGAAGCGGGAGAAAAGTCCGCGGGATAAAGAAGATTTTCGGGTTCTCACACGTGGTGCTATACATTTTCACCGCGAGCGAGCGCATATGTGTGCCACGCCGAAGCCGGCGAAAGAAGAAGAAGAAGAAGAAGAAGAAGAAGAAGAAGATGAGAGAATAGGAGCTTTGTGGTCTCGTAAAATCAACCGCACAACCCGCACACGCGCTTCCAACCGTGGCTGTTAATAAGCGGCTTGCCAAACGACCTATTCCCTCATATGTCTTCATGCGATTACGCGTCGCCTGCAGTTATTTTTCAATGCAACGCGGTTGCCGCAGCTTGTTGCCTCAACTCTCCGTGTCATTTCGACGCGAAAAGGAAGAAAAAAAAAAATAACACGAGGAGAAGAGAAGTAAGTACGGCGACTTCTTTCCTGCATAGTTCTCGAGCCACTGAATCCGCCGTACTACCTCCTCCTCGCCGAGCAGGGGAGCTCCGCTTCGTCCTTTTGGAATTCTTCGAGCGCTGCGAGATATAATGAGCACGAAAGTCGCGTGTCATCTGTTAATTGTTAATTTTCTGATATTTCAAGACCGATCGATCGTCTCAACGCGAGTACACCCGATCGGCCGACCGCTTTCGTCATGCTCCTTCTTTTCTCATTCGCGACTTGGTTCTCGCGATTTTCCAATTAACTCCGAGAAGCTTCGACGTCTTTACGATTTTACGATACGAACGAGCGAGCGATTTGACTCGTACGATTCGCCAGTGATTTATTTAAACTTATCACGTCCTCCCCCCCCCGCCCCTCCCTTTCTTTCTCCCGTAATCGTGCTACACAACCGTTCTAATAGAGACGTCACTCCGGCACCCAGTGATGGAGTCAACGTTTCGCGAGAAATTCGAGCCGCGGTATATCGCCGACACGAACGCACAAAACTATCATGTGCACATCGGGATAAGTGAGAGGGGAGGAGAGAGAGAGAGAGAGAGAGAGAGAGAGAGAGAGAGAGAGAGAGAGAGAGAGAGAGAGAGAGAGAGAGAGAGAGAGAGAAACAGAGAAGCAAGGCAAGGGAGAGAGAGCATGGAGAAATAAATATTTAATATCTAAATATAAGCGTAAGAGCCGCTAAAGCGACTATCAGCTAAAAGTCGGGAGTCCGGTTAGAATACGATACGCGTTCTGCGCATACGATATCGCAGGCACGCGTAGACACACGCGAAGCGTGCGCCTCGGTAGCGCAACGAGACTGCTCGCCACTCTCGCAACGCGCACCGCGAACTTTACGAGCAGCTTAACGACTTCGTTTTTCCGTCGTTCACGTCACGCGTTCATAATCGACGATTTAGAGGCTGGAACGTCGCGGAAACCGTCTCGGTGGAAAGCGCGAGATAACTCGCAGCGTGAACGTCGCTGGAGAAATTCCGTCGGCTAATGTTACCCGAGTTTTCGACTTCGACAGTCTAATTGCATGCGCACGACGAACGGATGCCGGGCAGAGATCGACAGACCAGACGACATCGGGTACGCGATCTTCAAGCGGCGCAATTTACACGCTCGGTACGTCCGCGACAAATCGGCGCGCGCACGCGCGAGGCTTCGGCGATTTTACTCGAGTTCCTCTGCCGCGTGCAAGCGGAGCAGAACGGACGCGTGCTTTCTAATTCGTAACGCCGAGACTGCGTGCAATGCTAATGGCTTACTCTCGCGACCGTTGGCGCGATTAATGCGGCCGGAAGTGGACGATATCCAACGGCTACGTGACGAATCGTCCGTGTCATAATGAAAATCGTGGCGACGGACGCGACCCGGCACGATATGGGCTGCATCGTCACTTAGTCTTCTCGAATGAGTTGCTTCGCTTGGACTCGCGGACGAAAAACCGAAGGAACCGAAAAGACTGCTAAGATCTCTCTCTCTCTCTCTCTCTCTCTCTCTCTCTCTCTCCTCCGGTGAGGGTACCGCGCGAGCGCGGCTGTGTAGGAATGTCCGCGTAATGAATGTAAGAATTTAACGCCCGTTCGTTTTTATTACGCGAGAGCCGTCCCATTGCGCGCGGCGGCGCGCATTTTATCATGTAAACGGAGTTCGCTGTGACTATTAACATCTCCATTTGTCGACGTTTAAGCGCAAAAGTGGCTTGATAACAGGATCGCCACGCCGGCGGGGATACGCGTCTATATTAAGGAATGTCTCGTGGAGGCATTGCTTCTAACAAACACGACCGGATATCACGGCCCGCAGACCGGAGGAACGGGTTCGCTTTTTTTTCTACCCCGCCACACGGTTGAATTTCGCGCTCCCCGTGATCGTAATATCCGCGATACCATAATCGCTCCCGCCGCGAGTGCGTTACGCGTCGCGATACGTGGCATTAGCGTCCGAATTTATCGCGTCGGTCTAACTGTAACGGCAACGTGAAAGAGTCGGGCGACAAATCGCCACGGGAAACCACGGGATCGCCGGTCGCCGTCGTCGCATTACGCATTCGACGCATCGGTATTACGGCGATTTACGCGCATAATACCGTGCGTTCCATGCGTGCAAGAGCACGGAGAAATTAATCGCGCCCGAAGAGTCCGGGCTCTCTCCTTCTTTCTTTCTCGGCGAGGCCGCCGCCGTCGGCGTCGTCGTCGTCGTCGTCGTCGTCGTCGTCGTCGTCGTCGTCGTCGTCGTCGTCGTGGTGGTGGACGAAAGCACTCGTCTGACAAATCGCGTCGAAAACGATAGCGTAGCGCGCTCGGCTGGCAACGAACCGATATCGTACGAGTCCAGTCGCGAGCGAGCAACAGGATCTAACGGTTAACACCCTGTGCATTAATCGCGCGAAAGTGTCCTTTGAGAGCGGCGAGTCGAGCGTTAACGAATGATATTTACGATATCGCGCCGCGAAATTAATTGCGTCGCGTCCTGTTACGGCGCCGTGGGCGAAGTCATTTGTACATACGTACGTACGGGTGATCGAATTGAAAATGATCGCGCGCGCAAGAGAGAGGCGGATGATGCCGTTTACCGTGACGCGCGGCGTTCAGCAGCAGCAGCAGCAGCAGCAGCAGCAGCAACCGTGATTGAGCTACGGTTATACCACCGGTCGCGTTATACGCCGGACCCCTCGCGATCGTTTCTGCGGCTCTCCTCGCCACGCGCGCGCGCTCCGCCGGGCGCGCGCGCTTTTTCCCGGACGATTAATGACGCCGTCGTGCTCGCCGCGTATCTCAGTAGCCGGCGTCTCCGCTCGCGGTAAACATTTCTCTCCGCGCATCTCTCCTCATAATTCTCCCCGCGGTCTCTCCCTGCCTCAGTTCGATCTCGCGGTGACGTGATAGCCGCGATCCTGTTTCTATCGCCTCGCTATCTGACGTTCGTTGCCGTTGATTGCAATTTATATAGACGCGAGCCTTTTACGAGCGCGCCGGCCGAGTTACGTTCGGCCGGTGCTTTCTTCCTTTTTTTTCCTTTTTTCTTAATGCGACTTGACGGAATGTTATGCGCCGTATGTAAAGCGTGAGAGTTATCGCGAGCTTGTTTCGTCTCGCCTCGAACGCTCCTCTCGGTGATTCGAATTTGCATCAAACGCTGGCGTTATCGGGATACCAGCGAACGTTGCCGCGGACTGTTTCTCATCGTAGCTTCTCACCATCGGTAACACTTCAGCTCGCGATATCCTCCGTGCGACTTAAAAGCGAATTACACTTCGTCGCGATTCCCGAGGAGTCTCCGCTTACTGCGAGGTGGAAACCACATCATGCTCGACGACTATGTCGCTCATAAGCGCATTCGGAAAACACGCTCGTGGCAGAGGCACGGTTCTCTTTCTTTTTTCTTTTCGTAACCGTGGCGTACCGTCCAATGACGTATCGGCCAAGAGAGAAAGTCGCGCGAGTCGCGCGCTCGGCACTCACCTGATGAAGCGCCGTGGGTGGATGATGGTCCTGCCTGGGTGTGACCGCGTCGGCGCCTATACCGGAATCGGGGCTGGGAAGATCAACGGTCAGCACTTTGCTGCTGCTCGATGACGAGCGTATCGCGTGTGTCGTAGCGTATGAGCTCGGCACAACCTCGTACCTCGTGTACGAAGCGGTCGTGGTGGACAACGAGGACGAGCTCGACGATGCGAGCGGCGGCAGGGCATCGCCGGCGACGTAGACCGTCGTTGCCTCCTGGTGGAGACCGCCCGTGTTCGCTGCATTCCCGGTCCCGGTCGCCGATGTGGACGTGTACGCGGTCGACTGCAATCGCGGACTGCACGATGAGTAGGGGTCGTAGGGACTGCCGTATTGCTGCACCTGCGGATACAGGTACATTGCGATTGGCTCTCTCTCTCTCTCTCTCTCTCTCTTTCTCTTTCTCCGTCGATCGACGCACATATCGTTATCGACGCACAGAGGATCGCGAGTCATCCTTCCCGTGCGCATTTACACGTGATCTTTTTGCACGGCGGAAACGCGCGACGATTCGACCCGCAAGGCGCGCGAGGCGCACGCAATTGAGCAATCTTGCGCGGCCGCTCGAGTGCGAATCTCAGCGACGTTATTTCCTCCCGGGCTCGGCAATGGCGTGAACGAGCCGCGTGTTATTTTGCGGTGTACACTTATTGCTTTCGATTATACGTGACACGATGATTCGGCGATAAGCGCGCACGTACGGACGGCGGCTGCGTCCGCACGCGCAAATCGTGAGCCTCCGAAGCAATCTCGCGCCGGGGGTGTTTCAAAGACACTCGAAAATTGGTAAGTCGTGAGGTTCTTCTTTCTTCCTCGTCGTCTGTATCGCACTCGTGTACGGCGTTCGTGGGATATTGAGATTACGCGGCACGAGACGGTTGGCAATCTCGAGTGTGAAGTCGCGTTCCCGCGGATTTACCCGCGGAAATCCGGTAATCACCGGTGCGCGCAGGGTGCGTTGCGAAGAAGACCTGGTCGGAAATCTCAGTCGTCGAAGCCGATGAGATAACGATATACTGTCATCGCGCGAGATAACGATATACTGTGACCACGAAGACCGAAGGGGAAACTCACCTGTAGCTGTTGATGATGATGATGGTACATTCCCGGCGGTGTCGGGCTGTCCGGCTGCGCCTGTTTGTGCCGCTTGCTGGACTGCTGACCGCCGCGCGACGAGCTGAGGTCCTCTGGTTCCCTCTTGACCCCGGCGATGCCGGCGCTCGAGGTACCGTCGTGTCGCAGGGACTGCGGGCTCAGCGGAAGCGGAAGGCCACCCTGCAGGCTCTGGCCAGGACTGTGAGACTGCTGGTTGTACTGATGGAGGAAGTGGTGTAGCTCCCCCCCACCGGCGCTTTCACCGCCTTCCATGCGATTCGTCGAGGCGGAACCGGAGCCAGGCGCCTCTTGTACCAGCAGCTTCTGGCCCATCACACCCCTTCAACAGTCCGTGAAGAATTGACCTTCAGTCATATAGCTCCTTTAACGGGCATCAGCGAGCCTCGTCGCGATCTCACCGAGAAAAACGCGTGTCAAATTCGCGCTATGTACAATTGGGCTCGACGGGACGAGCCATTCGTGTTGTCACCGATTGCCTTTCATAGGACCCATCGCCCGGGTCCTTTACGACGACGCGTCGCTATGTCGCTCGACGAAAAGGATCGGCTTCTCCGCGACGCGCCATGAGGAGCAACGTAGGAGGACAGTGCTCCCACGTGTCTAACGGAGAATTCGGTCTTTAGAATTCTAACGATGATAGCGCAGCGTCCCCCCTCCCTCCTCTTTTATTGCCTCCCAAATAACAGATATCAGATTAGATCAGGTTCCACACATTCTCCCTCGCATATATTTCTCGAGTACTAATTTAATTAAAATATTACGAGATATTAAGCATTTATGAATATAGTAACTAGACAGTGGAAGAATTAAAAAATTACAATCGTGTCGAGGTGTTTGTGTATGATATCGCAGGTACTCTCGGTTTGGTGATTTTTAATGAGACAACTGGCGAAAAATTAAAAATAAAGGGTGAAGAAGATAAATAAGGGATTTTCTTAACATCGTGTGAAATTTTCTTTCTCCGATGCTCGACATTTTTGTAATTAAACATAATTAGGATCACTTAGATCCAGCATGGAAGATACGCGTTTGTTGAAACGATAATTAAATTGCCAACTTCGCTGAGACACAAGGAACAGACCTACTCTTTCATTTCTCTCTCTCTCTCTCTCTCTCTCTCTCTCTCTGTCTCTCTCTCTCCCCACGGCCTTCCGACGAATGGAATCGGCGAGGAGAACCGCCGCGATTACGCTTCCGCTCGTCTCCGATGAGATTCATATAGCTGTGCACCGTCGCTGCATCTGCCGAATTCGGCAATAAAATTTTCGACGCGCGGCGCGCGCGACGGAGAGACGCGATTCGCCGATCAGCCGTGCCGGGAGGAATCGAGAGGATCGCGGTATTATGCGAAGTAGTTAACATGTTATATTTAGCATGATAATACGTATCCACAATACCTGGGACCCTTATAAACTGCCAACGCTCTCGCCCATGCCATCTTTCCCCTCTCTTCCACCCTTACCATCGTCTCCTCGTCTTTTCGCTCGACGAAGGATCGCCCCTCGCGTCCTTGCGTCCTTGCGTCGTCGCGCGTCCTAGCAACCTCTCTGTCTTTCTCTCTCTCTCTCTCTCTCTCTGCCAGACTCCTTCCTTCTCCCTCTCTCTCTCTCTCTCTCTCTCTCTCTCTCTCTCTCTTTTCCCCTTTTTCTTCTTAAAAAAGTACACATCCCTCTGCCTGTCTCGCTCTATCGTTCAGCACCGTCGTCGCGGTACCTACCCTACGGTCAGATGCTTCCGTACAATGGCTCTTTTTTTACACTTGATACCTGATCTCGCCATCTACTGCTCTCTCTTCTCTTCCTCTTCGTGTTCTCTCTCTCTCTCTCTCTCTCTCTCTTCCTTTTCTTCTTTCTCCGTCCCACCTTTCTCGTCCGCTTGGCAATACGGCGGAAAGGGTGACGCCGAGAGAGGATGAGACTATCCGGTGCGGTGCGCGTCTCGCGTCTCGCCCCCGGCACACTTGTGCCTGAAGAGGTGCGGATAGGCCCGACCGTGACCGGGAACGGGAAAAGGCGGCTGGTAAAAAGCTCGTCGTCTCACAGCGGCACGAATGCACCGCAATGTCATAACCCGGGGCTATGGGCCACATACGCTGGCCTCATGAATTCGGCTTACGTGAAATAGATCCGCGTCCCTTCCCGCTCGATCGATGCCTCTCTCGCGAGAGAGCGTTGCCGCGATAATGCGATGCTAATCCGAGGTCGCGCGATGCAAAACGAGATTCGCGTGCGACGCAACGCGGGAACCCCCGATACGCGGCCCCCTTGGCATTTCATACCGCGAAGTGCGACGTATCGGATTGCACCGAGCCTCGTGAAATGTCTGACTGGCCTTTTAAGCTCCTGACAATGTCGCCAGTTTTGTGCGACTGTCATCAACATGTCTTCATCCGGTTCTGTTTGTGCGCACTCGCCAACGGAAGCCGCCATTAATTTGCGCATAATTATTTTCAGATAATCGACGATGAGAGAGAACTATCGTGGATGAGCACATGAAATATTATATTATCGTAACTTCGTGAAAACGTCTTCGTGCGTCTGGCGAAAAATCCGCGAAGCTGGACGAGGGCACCTATCTCTTCACTCGATCGATCGGCCTGGACTTCATTCAGACGCCCATAAGAGAGCACGTCACATTCATGGACGCGAGGATATTAGGAGCAGACCCCGGCGTGCAAACCTTTGACGGGGGGGTGCTGTTGAGCGACGTGCGAAACGAAGTGTTTTTTTTTCGCGGCTCGCGGCGAGCGAGGAGTTAAGTGCCGAATGTTAGTGGTCAGGCGAGAAGGAGAGAAAAGGAAGAGCACATACGCGGAGAGAGGAGTTTAGCATAAAAAAACGAGGAAGAGGTCAACGCTCGCTTTCGGCCGGCTATTTCGCCTACGCGCGCGACGACCAGTTTTTCGCGGCGCGAGGAAGAATGTCAGCGTTCGGGGAACGATTGATACTCGAGGCGAGCTGAGGAAGTCGCGGCGACTTTGTCGCGGTAGCGGTACATCGCTTTTGTCACCTCGCCCGAGAAAAGCCAAGCGCAACGGTTCGGCGCTCGTCGAGCTCGTCGGCTCCGTAGGAATCCGCGCGCGGTCGCGGGAAAGGCGCGACGCGAGGAGTCGCCGCGGAAAAGCGCGTTTAACGTGACACGCGCGCCGACGACTTGCGCGTGCACCGTTTTTCCCGCCTCGCCTCCGTCGCCCTCGGGAAAAGTCAATTCCCGGTGTCGCGGGGGCAGCCGGAGGACCCAGAGGAGCCGCCTTCTTTTTCCGCCGGCGCACCCCGCTCCGATTACAGCGGTATCCGCGGCGCGTTATCGCTCTCCCCTCCCCCCCTCCTCTCGAGGGTTCAATAGCACACGAATTCGTGGCGTATGCGAGGCCCGTTCGCGCTGCAAGCGCGAGTAAATTACGCCGAGCGTCGCGTTATACAGTCTACGCGGCATTCCACCGGGGCTTTTTACCAGCAATGTGCAGAAAGAGAGAGAGTGAGAGAGAGAGAGAGAGAGAGAGAGAGAGAGAGAAAATAGAGAATACCGCGCGCTGCACACGTAACTGCGCAACGCGTGTACCGTGCGCGTACGCGCGTAAGAGGCAATTACGTGCTTACGGTGCAGCATTATCGACGACAAGGCACTCACACCAGCAGCGGCCGACACGTGAACCTCGAGGTCGCCGGGGTCACCGTAGGGTCACGACACGTACGGCCATTTGTGCGTGCGCGAGTGTCCGCGCGCTCACGAACGCGCAGATGGATGCGCATACGCACGCAGGCAGTATGCGTGGCCCGTCTCGGGCAACCTGCGGCGCCAGGACGCTCTTGCGGTACCGAGCGGACAGGCTCGTGTCGTGGACCCGCTTCGGAACCGGAATCGGGCATTTCTCAAACCGGAAATCGGGCGTATCGCGGGTACCTCTACTTCTACCGCGGACGTGCGTGCGTGCGTGCGTGCGTGCGTGCGTGCATCGTGAGCGACGGACCTGTCTGTATGTGGCACGAGGTACGAGACGAAACTCGAAAGACAGGTCCGACAAAGTGGCGCTGTACCGGCTCGCGCGCGGGTCATTCCTTTGATTATTACAGTCGGTCTGCTTTTTTTCTCTCCATCTCGCGCGTCTGCGGGCTTCTCGTGCTCGCGCTCGCGTTCGCGCGCGAGAGAGCGCGCGTCTACGTCTGCTTTTTTGCCTTTACGAGCGCACGCATGCACGCAGGCACGCATGTCGGCACCTGTGCCTGCAGCACGTGCCGCGGCGACAGTCGCGACAATGTCAACGCATGCATACATATGTATGCATGCGTCCGTCGCGCGATGGAGGATGGTAGGAGAGAAGCGAATTTAGATGCGCGTGGCGTGGCCGACGAGACTTCTGTCACTTCTCACGATCACCACCACCGTGGCTTGTCTTCGTGCTTCGCTTCTTAGGAGTATCGCGCGCTTCCCAGAACACGTTCCTGCTGCTGCTGCCTTTCGGTAAGCTTGACAAGTGTCCTTTGACCCTGGATTTAGTGCTCTGTGACTTCATCTAAGTACCCGAGGCAAGCTCCGGGCTGCCTCGTAGAGAAGCCAGGAAGATCATCTATCGGGCTTCCGACGCATGGACTTCGAGGAAGTCCATGTGGCAGATAGCTGCGGCGGAGATTGGTATCGACGTGTTGAAACGATTTAATCTCGATACTTGGATCATTTCTGTCAAGAGCCAAACGAGTTTACTCGCGAGATACCGCGAATACTGACGCCGGGACAAAATAGTTCGAATTCTCGCGTTTCTCTCGCGGAATCAGCGACACGACTTGACTCGAGCTTGAGCTTCACGATGCGAATCTTCCCGGGACGGGATTGTCGAATATTTACGGTAATCTCACAGCGAACGATACCTCGCGTGCGGTGAGGATGCGATTTTCGCGGTTACGCGACAATTCACGGCGTCGTGAGTTTCCTCGACCGTTCCTTCGAGAACCGCGAAATGTCGTCGAATAATCGCGCGAAATCCCGCGAAACTCGACACCGGCGCGGTGTGTCACCTGCCGTCGAGGTCGACACCGCTCGGTTTTCGTCCGGTTTGCCGGCGGTCGTCGACGCTGGAGGACAACGGGCCACGAATTCGCCCCGGTTCTCAGACCTTCGCGTGTCCTCGAAGCAGCTCCGTGGTCATCCACGTCTTCCTGTTTCGCTAATGAGATTGACTGCCACGCAGATCCGGTTCCCGGAGCCGCTCGATTCCCGCGGCGTGAATTAACCCCTTGCGAAAACGCGTCCGTTTAAGTGCTCTTTGACTTCCGTAACAAAGTATCCACGACGATCGAGAGATCACGCGTCTCCGCCCCGAGGAAGAGGAGGAGAAACGTGTCGGCGCTTAAAGCGTCTTTTGACCTCGCGCGAGGTCCCGGGATTTCGCGGGATTAGCCGAGTCGTTCCCGCGGTCGTCGTCGTCGTCGTCGTCGTCGTCGGAGCGGCCGACGATGTCGGGCGGAAATCCGCGAGGTGATACAAAACGGACGGCGTGTTACGGCGTTTTCTAATCGTAAATTCGAGCTAACGAGATAATATCGCCGCGAGGCCGGCCGCTTCGATCGTGGCGATCCAGTTCTTGCTCGTAATCGAGACCTCGTGGCACGACGTGGAGCTTTGCCGACGCTAGCGTAACGTCACGACGCGCATAATTGGCGGACTGCGACTGTTTTCGCAGTCCCTCCCCCTCCCCTCCTGTCGTCGATCGGGGTCACCCTCCTGAGAAAGAGGATCGGGCGAACGGCGGATCGAACAAACGTCGAATGTGTAGCCACAGTGAGAAGAAACTTTCGGTCGCCGATTTCGCACGAGAGATCGGTCCCACCGCGGTCGAAGGAATTTTCCGCAAGTTCCCCCCCTCCCTCTGTTTTCATCTCCAGGCTTCTGGCAATTTGTTCTTCAATCGATCTTCCGTCAGCGTCGAGATGAATTTAATTGAGTTTTGGCCGAGCTTTCTCTTATCCGTACGTTTTGATGAATTTTCTTTTTCTTCCTTTCTCTCTTCTCCCTCTCTCCCTCTCCCTCCCTCTCTCTCTCTATCTCTCTCTCTTTCTTTCTCGTCACGGTACGTGAATTTTCAACGTCCGTTCAACAAGTCCGTAATATCGATACATCGCCCGTCGCAGCTACCTCGGGCTCGTGTTGTAATATCCGCGGTCGAATCATCGGAGTCATTGGCTGCCGGCGCGGTCCCCGGTGCCGGTCCGCGGAGTCGCTCGCGTTTTAACCTTGGCGGTAGACCGGGGTTGTCGCGAGCACGCGACTCTCGCGCGCGATTTCCGCGATTCTCGCGCGGAGAGAGATGACGCGCGAGGAGGACGCGCTACCGGAGAACGCGCGCAGGCCGAGTCCTATGCGGCTCGAGCGCGGAACGAGGGCGTTGCCGTCCGCGTACCGTGCCCGAGAGGCCATTACGTCGCTGCGTAATCGTAAATTCAAGCAAACGAGAACACGCTCACGCGACTCTACGTGTCGGGCATAAAGCAGCGAGGCGGAGGCAGCGCGGCGAAAACGGACCGTGCCACTCGTCTCCGTCGCCGTTCGGGCCGGTCGCGGCCGCGCGGCTCTGGTTCCGCTTCTGCCCGCCGCCGGTCCGTTTCGTTTTACGACGTGAGCGGGTCTCGTGCTCCAGCTTTCGTCAGGTAGGTCAGAGGTCAACGCGTTACCGGCCGGGATTCGTCGTAGTGGCGAGACTACGCGCTGAAGCAGATCGCCGCGTAACGATAACGCCGGGGGAACGAAACGCGCGTAATAAGAAGTAGCGACGACGCGGGGCCGTCGTCGTGTTCGTCGTGGCGCGGCTCTGATTGCCGACCACCATAAGGCTCGGAGCCGGAAGGTTCCATTATGTCTACGCGTTTACGCGGAGGAGGAGGAGGGTGGGCGCCGTAAGCGGTCGGCGCGCGCGCGCGAGGAGGACAAACTGGATTTCGAGCGCTGCCGAGCGGCAACGAGCGGCTAATTAGCGGGGTTCCTGATCGCCGCGGCTGGAGAAATTCGCAAGTTCACCGCAGCCGGTCGCTCGCCGGTCGTGTGTTCGCCGCGCGAGAACGGCTGATTGGGTTTCCGCTTGGGATTGTTACGTGGGAAGAGAACAAGTCCGTTAGCGCGACTGAGCTTTCTGTCACCTGGGGAGCAGACGGAAACTCGCTTGTCGACAAGCGAAAGCTTGTCTCAGCCGAGTTTTCATATCTGCGGCAGTCTGAATGAAGGTAGGCGAGTGTCTTCGATCGCGGCTAACAGAGAACCGTCGTATCTCGTCATCGTCCGCTTCTCACTCGGTTCGCGTAAACTGGACTAAGTACTTTTCTCCGCGTGTAACGTTCCGCGACTTTGCTCTTCATCCGGCAACTCCGAGGGGATTCCTCAAATTGTTCCGATCTCGCGACGAACGAGACGGTTCCTCGAGCCGGCTTCGCTTCATTCGCACGGCTCGTTGAGTCGCGCGTTGCACGCCGTGCACGCCGCGGTGCGCACTTCGACGTAGCAATAAGACAATCGCGAACGACGACAAAGAACGATCTTCTCCGGCGGAGCGCATTCCACGTCGACTGTCCGTCTAATCCCGAGACAAGTCAGTCGACGGAGGATGCACCCTCCTGGCGAGCGTAAAGGCCGCTTCGCCGCGCCGGCTCGTTCCTAAGTAGATCTTGGCGTGACGATAACCAGGAAACGCAATAAGAAGTCGCCGGCGCGCCGCCGCTCATTGCCGAGTTCATTCTCGAGTCTCTTAGAGGCCGACCTCTGAGAAGAGCAAGACTTCATTAAGTCCACACGCCACTCTGTGGCTGCGTACGAAAAGACGCTCGTGAAGAAAGATCCTGCGTGGCGAGACCGGCCGGCCACTCTCCTCTCGGCGCGATCGCCTCTCGCATTATGCGTAACGTCGCGCGCGCGCGACGTTACGAGACAGAAGCGTGGCTAACGACCGCGTTGTCTCCGGTAGACGGAGACGCGCGAAACGGTTCGAATGAAAATCCATTTCGCTCGTTCGCAGCCGGCCATAATCTCTCACTCGCCGTGCGATACTACCGCATCGGCACCTGCAAATAATCTCTCACCGGTGTTTATCTCGGCAATTAGGAGAAGCCGTTCTCTCGTTGGCTGGTCGCTGAGACACTCGCGCGCGTCCTTCGCCGCGAGGAAGCATTAATCAATATCGACGTTACTCATGCGCCTCTCCCAAGGCCGTCGGAATTGAACGTGCGAATTAATGAGAAATTTGTTAGCCGCGACGCGCTGGCTAGGGGGAGAAGCGGAGGGGGGATTTCACTTTCGCGGGATCGTCGCCGTCGGCCGCGGAAATGCATCGCCCCGGTGGAATCTGCAATGCGGCAGCGGCGTTCGCTTGGCTCGAATTCCACCTCCCGATACGTTATGCATCCGTGCCACCGCGAAGTCGCCTGTAACGATACGCTATCGTATGTCGCGGCGAAAGAACGGGCAACAACGCACACCGCCGATTCCGCGTCCATTCCGTGCGCAACGGACCGTCGACGAACGGCCGAATCGCGAAAATGAAGTGAAAACGTCGCCGCCGAGAGAGAGAGAGAGAGAGAGAGAGAGAGAGAGAGACGCTGATGTCACTACACGCGTCGATATTACATAACGCACGACGTTAACTGGTGCGACTAATTACCGCAGGGATTTCTGCAAACAAGGCTGCACCGCAGCGTGCGCCTTTTTTCGGTTTGTGCACGATTATGGCCGATGAAGTAATTGCGATCGCAGGGAAGAAGCTCATCGCGTTACACATCCGATCGCCGTATAATGAGCAGTTATCGTAATTCTGAAGCGACACTTCTTGCTGAGGAGGAAGGCGGGAGCACGCGACTGTGATCAACGTCTCGCGGCACGCCTAATCGCGGACGCCATCTCGGCGGTAATACGTTGGGATAAATATAATACGTTGCAGGAAAACGTGATCGATGGAATATAGAAGATCGCCGTGTGTCGCGCTTCCTCGACCGTCACTGCAACTGCAACGGCGACCGCCGGCGGTAGCGACGCGACCGCTCTTAACCGCTGAAATTGGACGAACGAAATCGAGCACGCTTCCAGGTTCGACGCCGACGAATGATTTTCTAGGAACGCGAATTATTGCCGTCGCGTCGCGTGGAAGGAGCGGTCTTGAGGGAACTCTTGAGGGAACTGCGAAGAGACGCGAGCCGGAGAGCGCGAGTTCGTCCGTTCTCGCGCTTCTCCCCTCGACGACGCGCCCGTTGTGTCCGCGTTTCTCCATTAAATATTTTCTCCGCGCTTCGATTGCCATCATCGTCTACCTCCGAGAGGCGTCTTCATCCACTAATTGAATCAATGTTGCCGCACGAGCCGCAGTACGCCTCTCGGCGGGCATTCCCTTATTTCCCACTTTATCCGCGGCTCTCCTTCGTTCTCTTTCTTCCTCCTTCTCCTCCTCTCTTCTCTCTTTCTCTCTCGTTCCCTCCGCAGCGGTCTTCTCCACGTTTGGAAGGCGGATATCGCGGTTGTCGCTTATGCCCGCGGGCGTTAAGATTAAGGCGGCGATCGCGGAGTGCCGGGAGGCCGTCTTTACGGCGGCGGCTTGCTGTGAAACCGTACGCCGATTCTCGATGGCTTTGCGCCATCATACCACAACCCCGTGGCGAACCTTAAGCGACCGCCAGACTCCGTAAGAGTCCCGGCGAGTTATCCGCCGTCTCCTCCTCCGCAGACTCGGTTGCGTATACTTTGCCTGAAACGCGCAAGGGTGCTCTTTCTTCAACACTTCGACTATAACGTTCTCTCTCTCTCTCTCTCTCTCTCTCTCTCTCTCTCTCTCTCTCCCTCTCTCCCTTCTTTCTCCGCTCCTCTTTTCTTCACCTCCAGAAGAAACGACTTTCAATCATTACTCCCGTCTCTCGATGTCGGGCCGACGATCGGAAACCGCAGATCGAGGATACATGAAGAAAGTGAAGTATAGTCGCTTAGGAGACAACGAGGTCGTCCTCGGTATTCAGCACGAAGCGAGGCGCACGGAGTTTGTTTCGTCTCGTGGATGCGGCCCTGTCTCCTATGGATTGAACGCGCCTCAAAAAGCCGCGGACACCTAATGGTATCCTTATGCGCTTACAACAATATGGTTAATTGAGGAGAGTATTCCCGTCGGTGCTTGGCTTCGCAGCGGGTCCATTATTCGAATTACGACACGACCGTCTCTCGGCGTGACCGCGGCGAGTTCCGCGTATTTTTCCGGAGCTCATGTCGGACATGATAACGTTATTATTTAATACGTCCGAACGACTCCACGTTGCCGCCCGCGTCGAGGAGGCACGGACGCGGCGGCGCTCCAGCCTCCATGGCGCGAATCAGCCTCGTGCTTTTCAGCGGGACTCAAAGCGCAGCTGTGCTGACAAGTTTCTGAAGTGACTTCATGCTCGCGGTCGTCTCAAATGGCTTCTCTAATCTCGCGGTCATGAGCCACAGCGCGCGCGCGCGCTTGTCCGACGCTTCGAACACTCGTATCGACTGCCTTACGACGCCGGCGCCGCAAGACGTCGTCGCAAAAGTTTGTCCTCCGGTAGCCGCGGCAAACGCTGTTGCAAAACAAAAAGTGAACTGCACGAGAGACGCGATTCAGAAGGAAGAAGCCCCGTCAGCTTTTACCGCGAGGCGCGCGCCATCGCGAACGCGCATTGGTCGCGAGGCTCGCGAGACCGTGAGAAAGAAATCGCGAGGAAAGCACTGGGAAATGCCGCTTCTCGTCGACGACGAGAAGCATGATCGAACGAAGCATGATGAAAACGCGCGCGCCGCTATGATTTCGCGAATTCGTGCTGTCCGCGTCGAGACGCGTCACCGTCTGTACCGTAGTCGCGTTCACTGCTCTCAGTTTTCCCATTTTCGCGCGCGGTCGCGGCCGGCTGCAAAGACACGCTCTGATCCCTTCAGCGAGCGCGACACAATGAAATTGGATTAAAGTCGTGCCCTTGGTAGCTCGGCGGCTCGCTGTTGCTTCTTTCCTCCTGCCTCTCTTTCTCCGTCTCTCCCCGCAGCGACGCGACGGTCTCGAGCGAGAGGAGTTTTAACGATCTACCGCCGTACAAATTGTTGAGATGCTATCATCTCTCAGCGGGGGGGGGGGGGGAGAGGAAGGTAGTAGGAGAGGCAGATAGGATGATACGACGCGCGAGATGAAGGTAGAGAGGAAGAGAGACAAGGCAAGGTAAGGTAACGCGAAGAGGCAGCGGGGGGAAAAGGAGAAGATGCGAGGGAAGATTAGGGCGACATCTCCCCACGGCGAGGTCGGTAACAGAAAGTGCTGTTGGTGATGTTCCTGATGCGGCGCGCGCGAGCGCGCGTTTCTGCCGCCGCTCTCTGTTGCTGTTGCTGCTGTCGCGTTCGCGCTGCACCGCACACGGCTGCCCTCGGCTGACACGATTCGTACGTTGAGGATTCTCAACAGTAAATTACAAAATATGCTAAGCGGCCGATATAAATCAAAAGTGGGGCCGTCGTGGGTCCCCGAGGGGTGAGAGAGAGTCCTTTACCCGTCGGCCTCCGTCTACGTGGTGCACGGCGCGCATAGGGGTAAGAACGCGCGCATAGTCCTACGTAGCGACCGGGTTCAAAATATCAGGAGAGAAAGAGAAAGAGAGAGAAAGACCCCCGTCACGAATCGAGGGAGAGTCACTCGCTCTTTCTTCCTCTCTCTCTCTCTCTCTCTCTCTCTCTCTCTCTCTCTCTCTCTTGCTCGCTCTCCCGTTCTTTTCTCGCACGACGCGTAAAACGCCGGCGCGATGGTGCAGTTTGCAAACCGAGCAAATGGACCGGAAGACTTGTACGCGAGATATAAATAGGCTCGACCGGTGAAGCAATATATCTACCCAACTAAACTCCACTAAATTGCCTCGTAGCGGTAATGCGAGAAGAGGAGCGACGTGGAATCGGGAACGTTCGTGGTTCCGCGCGAGCGGAGAGAGAAGGAGAGAAGGAGGAGGAGGTCCCATTTATCGACGCGGCACGCTGCGCACTCGTTTAAGCGCGCGAGAGATTTATGGAATATCGATAAACTCCCGAAGAATTGCGATCACTGTTCCCTCCGTTCGTAATAGCCCGGCGGCCCGCGTTAAGCGCGCTCCGCGCGCTCCTCTCGCCCTCTCGCTCTCCTCTTCGCGGCGCCGACGGATTCGTAATTGGTCCGGAGCGATCCACACATCGCATCCCTCCGATCTCTCCTCTAATTAGCGAGAGGACTTTCCTCCCTGATGCGTTTCGGCCGATTTCTGGGCGAGGGGAAAACGCGTAGTGTAACGTCGCGTTGCCGAATCTCAGTCTCGCGTATGCGCGTCTCATTTGCGCGTTTACTCGGCGATTAAGATAACGAAGCTGACGCGCGTCTGCGCCCCGACGCCGCTCGAGTCGTCTAATTAACGCGTCACGCGTCTCCTTATATCGGCCGATTCTACACGCGATTGTCCCACATAATTGGCCGCGGTAACGAATTATGCTCACCGCGAGCACTCAATTACTCGCGGTCGAGACTATTAATCGAGATACGGCGAAACACGAATAGCTAATAACCCGCGGTCGCGCGCGGCGTACAGAAAGCGCTCGCACTGCAGCGCGCGCGCGCGCGCGCGCGTCTGGAACACGGGACTATCTGCGGATCTACGCTAATCGAGTCCTCCCGATGCACCAGGTGCATAGTCGTCACGCACACGCACGTGTTTATGGATGAGCCACGTACGCGCATCGCGCGGCCTAGCCTAGCCACGTGCACCGCACGTTTCTAAATTAAGTGCATCGCGCGGACGAGAGCCGCGAGAGCGCGAGTGCATAAAGTTACGTGCGCGCTATACGTGAGCGCGTGAGCGGCCGCAGAAGAGGCGCTTCCACGGCGGCTGCCGCCGCCGCCGCCGAGGCCACGGATTTTTCGGTGTGAGTCGGCGCGAGAAATAATTAATCTCTTTCGCGTTCGCTTTTCGCGGGAATTATATTGATGTACGAGAACAACGATATCACGGCGAATGTAATGACGGCAACGAGGAAGTTATTAACGTGAGGCGGCGTGTTGCTCGAATCGTAAGAAACGATCTCGGCGGAGAAAAAAAGAAAAAGGGGAAAGATCGAATATACTCGTCGGAAGAGCATCCGGAGCGTTTATTATTTCGCGTTGGGAGGAGGGGAGGGAGAGAGGGAGGAGACTCACTTCGCTCTATTGCGAAAATTAGAATTCTGTTCCTGCTCGAGTTCTTACGAATTATCAAAAGTACTCCTCCTTTTCATCGAGTCGAGATTCTCCTCCTCCCCCTCTCTGTCTCTTCAATGCTTGAGAAGTAAAAACTATTAACTTTTCCAAAGCTGTCTTTCCACGGATCATTTTTCACTCGGACTTCGCAGGCTTCCAGTTAATCTCTGTCAAAAGAGAGAGAGAGAGAGAGAGAGAGAGAGAGAGAGAGAGAGAGAGAGAGAGAGAAAGAGAGGGGGGGGGGGGAGAGAGCCGAGAGGACGTGCGCGCGTGCGGATATTTCTGAATTATTTAAATGCGCGAGAGAGGTGCGCGCGGCGGAATCTTCCTGCATTCGCGAGCGTGATTATATTCCATGGATCGAGCCGTGGAAAATCGCGATTCTTTCCCGGCTCGCGTATGATTACGAAGCTTACACGCGCGGATGGGAATCTGAAATAGCGAGATAGCGAGAAGATCCTGCGCGCCAGGCGCTCCGCAGCGGCGAGAGAGTGTTGCGTAAAGCGTGCATAATAACGGCCGTTGTCTTCGGCTCTTTTTATCAGAGATTAATTCGCCAACCGTGAAATTTTACTCAAACATTATAGCGCTTGGCATTACGGAACAACAAAGGAACATGCATTCTCCATCGCGAGAGAGACTAGGGACAATTCGATGCTATCGATAACCTGTGCAACTTACTGCAACAACTTACCGTAATACCAATCGCGAAAGTCACGTTATTCGATTTTACACGAAATAATAAAACGCGTAATTACCGTCGCGAGAGATTCATTTCGACTTGAAGCCACCGGCGCGGCATTCTCTCTAAATCTCTAAACGAGCGCGCCACAGTTGATGAGCGGAGATAAGCGGTATCGACATGTTTGCACAATCGATGATTACACTGTCGAAAGTTTGGAGCACCTTGTAACTTTTACCGCGATACGATGATGATTAACGAAATAACTGCATCTTCTGCATAAAAACAGTATAATTTTATTGCGTAAACGAAGGACGCTTCAAACTCTGCAGAGCGCGGAGGAAAAAGATAAACCGAATTAATAATAGCAATAATCTTCTCTTGACAACGAACGAGTCACTTTTTGTGCCTTGAAGGACACGATTTCTGTCTTTTAGATCCGAATCTGTCTTACAATTAGTAGAAATCCTGTTTCCATCGAGCGAGAAAAAAAGCAAAAAAAAAAAGAAAAAAAAAAAACACCCACCTCGTTAATTCGTTAATTCAGTCAAATTCTTCTCTCTGTGTGTGTATTCTCGGGAAATCTTGTCTCACTGCGGGTCAAGGGTCACGTCAACAAAACGCGCGGCATCGGTCTACTCACGTGGGCCAAAGCTCATGCGTGGGAGGCAGCTTGACGTCCGCCGTCGTCTTCTCGGGTAGCTTGTAATACTCGTAAACGTAGGAAGCGTCATCGCCGTGGCTGGCCACCGCCGACACCTGGTGCTGCTGCTGCAGGTTTAGCATCGCTGCGGTCGCCACGGAGAGCGGATGCTCGCAGTAGGTGCGCCAGTCGCCCTCCATACCCTGCACCTGCACCTGCACAGCGGCGACCCTCTTGTGGACTTCCGGATCGGCGTCCTCGGCGCCGCTCTGCAGGGACTGCGCCGCCTGGGCTGCCGCCTCCTCTTCCTCCTCTTCCGGTTCACGCTGGCCGGACACGTAGGCCTGTTGCTGTTGCTGCTGCTGAGCGTCGTCGCTGACGACGTTGCCGTTGGTGTCCTCCTCGCCGCGACTGCGTCGCCTGCAACCACAAAACCGAAGGATTCGTTCAGTCTTGCGAAGATCTCGAGATACAATCGGTATGAAGTATTCGATCGCGATGAGACGTCTAACGAAGTATCATACATCGCGAACTTCGCGGGACTCGAGTTGTATAAAATCAGCGACTTTATACTACTTCGAAAATACGCAAGTACGTGACAAGCAATTATCTCCCCGGCGAAAATGTGAAAGACGATCGTAAAAGGAGTGTCCGCTCTTCGCGCGCTGCGCTTCACGGATCTATCGGTAGAAGGAAGTGTGTCCCCCACGGCCAACACAATACTCATCGAACGGCCGATTCGCGCTGTTGTGGCGACACGGCCATAAGCGATGTCGCTTGAAAAGTCTCCCCCGAAGATCGCGGTAATGAATGCGCCGCGGGATAACTGTTAGGAATAACCGGCCCGGTAGAATGTAATAAATTACAACGGACCCATCGAATTTATCAATTAGCGATAATCGCGGCGCATAAGCCGCGCTGATGATTCCTCAATTTAGCAATGACCACCAGCGGTGGAAGTGCGCGTCGTGCGCGGCGCATAGTTGCGCCGGTAATTTATCGCCGACGCGCACATCGCGATACTTAATCGCCTGCGCGCGAGAGCGCGAGAGGAGGTACACATATACGTGAGCTCAGCCACCTGGATATTTGTCACCGGTCGTTACTTTACGCCGAAGTAATACCTTCCGGCTGGCGGCTGGGACGATCCGCGATGATGAAATTCATGGGAGTGCGCGCGACTCGGGTACGACTCCGTGAAAAGAAGAAAAAAAAGGACGGGGAAAAAATATATATATATATATATATATATGTTCAGTGACGACGACGACGACGACGACGACGACGAGGACGCTCGTCTCGGCGCTCGATCGTGCGTTTGAATAAAAAGAATCAAAGTGCCGATTAGGGCGGACGGGGTTTTGCGCGCTGAACGCTCGCGGTTGCGTTTTTAGAGATTTCACCAGCGCGGAGACATTCGTCCGTCCGTTTGCCCGCCTGCATTCTTATTCATGGCGCAGTTTTTACCGCGGAATCTGCATTTTGGCACTTGAATTTCCATCGGCCGCGGTACGCGCATCACCTGTCTCCGCGCGACGGGGATAAACTTAATCGCGGATCGAGGAGGAAATCTCGTACATTGCCACCGCACCGGGTCCGGAGCAGATGACGAGGAGAGGCTGACGACGAAGGTGGGTAGGGAGGAAGGGAGGGTCACGTCGTAAATACGTATACACGTACGAAGATTAATTATTATAAACCCCTGCCTGTTGCCTGCAGTCATCAATTTATACTCCTCTCCCGTGCATCCCAATTCCAATCCCGATCCCGATCCCGTGAGTCGCGCTATGGAATAAAGGCTCATCCTCTCTAATTTATGCATGTCGAATCAATCTCCCTCCTTCCACCCTTCCCTCCTCCGTCTCTGTTTCTCCCTCGTTCTCGCGCTACCTACGTCTCCAACTTCCTCCTCGTTCCTCTTCGCGCACCTGGACAACCGTCGACCCTGAGCGCGCGCGCGCGAGAAAGAGAGAGAGAGAGAGAGAGAGAGAGAGAGAGAGAAAGAAAGAAGAAAGGAGGGAGAAAGAGAAAGACCAGCCACCCCGATAATGAGGATCCGAGTTATCCTGTGCAAATATTTTCCTCGGCGGTTGTTTGCACAGGCACGACGAACGGGCCGACGAGCCGATCATCGGAACACGCCGCGGACATGCGTGTATGTGAGTTTTTGTGCGGTGAAATGTCGGGCGTACGAGCGTGTATTGGTGGGCGATTCCGTGGCTGCGATTCTGCGCTCGGCGCATAATACCCGCTCTCGTCCAGACAATGAATTTATGCGCGGTCATCCGGGCGAAAACTTCATTCCGAGCGAAGTGCAAACACAGACTTCACCGGCGATGAAATATCCCGCGCCGCGAGAAGCTATTCTTCTTGTCGGTGCGATCCTCTGGGGTCTGTTATCGTATCGCGCCAATGTTTCACTCGAATCTCCTTCCCGCCGTATTAAACGATAGCATACGCGTTTAGCATGTGCGACGCGCGTGCACGAGTGCGCGAATCTATTCTTCGGCAACGTTTTCTCACGGGGCGCGGGTCGATGTTTATGGCTCGACGTTGGCAGTAAATTCGTGCGATTACGAGTTTATACACGGGGAATTAATTGCAATCGCGTATCTTTCTCCCTCCCTCCCTCCCTCCCTCCCTCTCTCTTTCTCTTTCTCTTTCTCTCCTGCGAGTCACGGGCTCAAATAAATTTCAGTCTCCTGCAGCGATCGAAACTGCTGTAATTTTGGTGAGTACGAAACTACGTACACTGTGTGTGTGTGTGTGTGTGTGTGTGTGTGTGTGTGTGTGTGGAGCAATTATCGCAAATAAATATAGAGATCATTACTCTCGTATGTCGAAATTTGGATTCATCGCGGTTACACACGGCGCCTTCTGCGCCTCTCTCCCTCGTACGTCGTACGTTTTACATCGTGTAATAACACCACTCGATCGTACTTTTATTTATTTATGAGATTCGACATAAATCAATCCCGCGGGCTTCCTAACACATTGTGTACTCGCGCTCGAGGAAATCCGTTCCGAGGGGCCTAATAAATGAAGCTTTAATAATAGTAACTTATGATACACGAGGCTGAAATGATAACCCATGGCTCAGACATCGCCGCAAATAATCGGACAAAATCCCGCAGCGATCGATCCCTCGTTAACGCATTTCAAGCGAATTCGCCGTAATAATGCACGAAGACTCGGCAATTTCATCCCGTGGATCTCGGCCAGGGAGCCCCGGGGACGCGCAAGAAGAAGCTTCCGTCGATCCGCCCCGTCGCTCGTTCGCTCGCTCGCTCGCCGGAGAAAAAGCGAGGCCGCCGCCGAGAGCGCGCACACCGCCAGGCCGCTAAAAGCGGTCCCGAATCGAGAGAAAGGATCGCCGGCGACTCGTGCATCGACGACCGAATTTTCGAATAATGCCGGTACGCATCGCCGTCTCGCATTGCGTGCGCCGTTCGTGCGTACGCGCGTAAGTACGTACGTGACCGGTGTGTATCCCGAGCAGGTAACACGAGAAAAAGGTTAAAAGGGAAGCGAGCGAGGAGGCGAGCGAGGCGGAAAAGAAGAGGACGGAGGCGAAGAGGAGGGAGCGAGAGAAGGAGCGAGAAAGAGCGGACGTCGTTCGGCTCGTAGACGAGAATACCTTCCGAGGACACCGGCGCGCGCGTATATGCTAGGCTCTGGTGGATACATATGTAAATTGCGAGTACCCCTATTACGGAGACTTCACCTGCGCATCCGGTTTTCGCGTGTGCTTTGATTTCGTCCCCGTACGTCACGTCCTCCTTCCCGCTAGCTTTTTGCTCGTGTCCGCTCGCTCGTCCGAGCGCGCGTTTCTGCTCTCGCATGCGCGCGCGCGCGCGCGCGCGTTCCCGAGCGCGTCGAGGCGCGCATACCAGTTTTCTATAACGCTAAATCACAGCCGATTTCATTAAAACCTTCGAGATGAGTAATTGCCGCTGTATCGGCCGCGCGTCCGGCGCGCTGGAGCGCGCCTGTGTTTAGACGGCGATACATCTTGGAAATTAAGGTTTGTCCCGATGGATATCGCGACGTCGTATCTCAAATATCGCGCGGTTTCGACGACGTCGCGACGGTGTCGGCAGTAATCTCTCGATGTCATCTTATTTCTAACGACGTAATGGGATTCGCCGCACGTAATATCTTACCGCCGCCGTCGATCGCGCTGCGTTTTGCGCGCGAAAACAGGACGACTGACCGAAAAATCGACCTCGGCCAGCGTAATTTTCGTCGATCAAAATATGGAAGATTCCACGCGACAATAAAATTGCCAATTAACACACGGGAGACAACATTCCGCGGGCGCGCCGAGGGAGCGTCGATTCTCTCGCGCGAATCGTTCTCTAAACAAGCGAATACGTATACGTATATATAGCGACGAGGGACGAAGCATCTCTTCCACAACGGTTCGTTTATGACAAGTAAAATTTCGCTGCAGCAATGAGGCGTACGAGAGAGAGAGAGAGACACGAGGATTATCTCGGAGGGAATCACGTCAATTTCTTCCCGTCGGTTGTCTATCGCGGCCAGTCTATCGCAGAAAGGACTGTGCGAGAAAGAGAGAAAAGAAGAGAGAGAGAGAGAGAGAGAGAGAGAGAGAGAGGGAGAAAGAGAAAGAGAACCGATGTTCTCCGAGTACAATCCCGGAGGCTTGTGCCCGTTTGTGTGTCTCGCTACTGAGTCTATCCATCATAGTTCTTGACACTCCGAGGTCACTAACACGGGACTGATACTAATGCCGAAAGAGTTTGACGATTTAAGTACAAGCACACTTACGCGGATGATGGCGTCACGGAACAGGTATTAATTCTGCCGGAGCTGAACGGCTCGAAGAGCAGCGCTCCTTCTCTCCAGCGAGTATCTCGAGAGAAGAGAATACGATCGCTGTTACCGCTTCTCTTTAAACTGTCGCGGCGCTACTCGATTTCCACATTAGATCTCTATCTCTTTTTTTCCATATACATTAAGTCACAAACATCACAACGACGATGGCTCGAGACACGTCACACGAGCCGCGATAATAAAACCAGTTTATTACGTAGAGCCGGCGCGCTCTCAATTACTACATAATTCGCGAATGTAAAACTACTTTTTCCCCGCGAAAACAACAGACCGCGTCGTGGTAGTTTTATGCAGTTTAGTCACGGTTTAGACAAACATACAAGTCGTCGCAAATGCCAACCGGCGATATTAACATATCTTTACATATCGCATTTTATCTGTTCTCGCGCTTTTACGATATCGCGCGGCGCTTATGCGCGCGCCTTTGCAGTCCCGACGCACGTATGTTCCCGATGACGCGGGGCGAAGGATGAGGAAACCGAAAAAAGAGAGAAAAACCGCGAAGGAAACATACCGATCCGTTATTCGCTACACGCGTCGGGATTTCCAATTGAACGCATCTCCAGCTCGGACGCGGCCGATCGATCCGCGCTCCATTATTAGGATCATCCGTCTTCAACGACGGCGATCGTGTTCGCTCGGACAGTTCGCCCATAAACATACGGGGTTCCCTTCGTGCAAGCTCGCTTGAGCGCGCGCACGCCCAGGATCGTCCTTTGGACGGACGTGCGCGACTTGCGAGCGTCATCGGGCGGAATGCATCACGCTTCGTGCGCGCGTCGGAGACGTTCCCGCCGCGACATGATTCGCGCGCAGTCATGCACCTACCTCAATACGCAAATGTTGCAGGTAGGTGGAACGCACGAACTTCGCCGAGAGATAAAGGCGGCCAGAGGCGGGCAGCGAGACAGACGCAAAAAGAGCGAGGCGAGAGAGAGAGAGAGAGAGAGAGAGGGAGAGACTACACGCTTAATATTCCGCAGGAGTGTTGTCCACGCGACCCGGGAACCCACCCCGTGTGCTCCCTCGTGCGCATTTCAATAAAGCCGCCTCCGCTCGACCGCACGTCCGACTGAATGACACAAACTCCGGTCGTCAGAGTCGTACTTTGTCGACGGGCGTCTTTCAAAAGCGCGACCGCGTTCAATCGGCGTGTAAATGAACCCGAGTCGTGAACCTCCTCGCGCCGGTGGTCCGACATTTCGCCGAGAGTGACGTCGCCGCCACATTGCCACCACCGCCGCGTGTACGCGAGTCACTCTCTCGCGTGC
This sequence comes from Harpegnathos saltator, assembly GCF_003227715.2. Lineage (NCBI taxonomy): Eukaryota > Metazoa > Arthropoda > Insecta > Hymenoptera > Formicidae > Harpegnathos > Harpegnathos saltator. Next base: position 78,356 of record NW_020230244.1, read on the forward strand.
GCTTCTCGTTTTCTCTCGTTTTTAGCCGCGCTGACGAAACGTACCGAAGCCACCGGATCCGACGTAGCGTCTTCTAATCGCGGCTGTATGATCTTAATAGATTCAAATGACTCGAAAATCTCTTACGATCATGTCTGTATCAGAATCCCGTACCCGTGGTGCGAGAGCGAGAGAGAGAGAGAGAGAGAGAGAGAGAGAGAGAGAGAGAGAGCGCTCCCGAGCGAACGTGGAAAATTCCTCGGACGAGTCGGAGTCTCCGTAAAAATATCGGCCTCCCGGCGCACCTGATCTGATAAGCATCGAAGTATAATATCGCCTTCGCCCGATCACACGTCGCCGTCGTTTGCTCGACCGGCAGTCACGCGGCATGCATACTAAGTCCACTGTGAAATTTATGTCTCTAATCACGAAGGTAACCCGCATAAATTTAGCGGTTAATCGATTTCCAGGGAAATTTTCGAGACGGCCACGGGGGGAGGTAGGTAGGCAGATGGAGGCAGGTAAATAGATAGATAGGTGTAGAGAGAGAGAGAGAGAGAGAGAGAGAGAGAGAGAGAGAGAGAGGGAGAGAGAGACGCGGCGCGGCCCACAATGGCGCACGGCATTTCGCGAGAAGCTCATGCTCCGCGCGGATGAAATAACGCGCGGCGTTATCAATTGCAACACCAGCATCACCACCGGTGTAGAAGTAGAAGTAAAAGGGCAGAACTCGACCGTGTGCAGCCGCCGAGCGCCGTGTGCATAACCTTTTTCAGACGCAGCTAAGTAGATGCGGTTGCGTTAGTCAGAAACTATGCAAATATCCAAGAACAATGTTCGCGGCCTATTTGCATAGGTATGGGGTATACGCTTATCTCCCCGCGAAATGGGCTTCTAGCCGATATCAGTCGAAGTAACGGAGATTATTGAGCGCAAGAACAATTCTCTCATCCGCTGGCTTCGTCCTCGGTCCATTAAGCGATTAGTGCACGGTTATCGCTCAAGCGAACGTTATTCTCTCGAGGGTAGAACCGCGGCGCCGAGACTTGAGCGAGAGAGCGAGAGAGAGCATCGAACGCGACGTGACGTTTAATCACATTGCACAGGCTTTATTCCTCGGAAACGTCGGTCGCGCATGTCTTGCGCGTTTGTCCATTGACAAACGCAAGAGCGCAAGTTCGATAGCTCTTTTGTAAAGAATCGAGACCCCGTTGTCGGCCTTTCACAAGCCGACAGTCTTGGTCGTTAACGGCGATTAAAGGGACAAGTCGCGGAAAATTCGAGCGTGTCAACGCGGCGAAAAAACAGTCACACGACGGCGATGGTATAATAAGCGACAGGTCCGCTTATGGAGTCATACATTACCGCGCGAGGAGATAGCCTCGTGTACTAGCAGCACTTTCGAACTCTCTCCGTCGTCCTTTTGTCGTGTACCGCCGCGCCGCGATCGCTCTGTATAATCATTATTCCCTCGCTCTCGCGAGACTGCGCGAATAACCGGTCACTTCCGGCGGCGCTGGTGATGGAGGTGGCGGGCGGCGACACCACCCAAGTGCGAAAACAGAAAAAAGCGAGGGACCTGTACGGGAGAGACGGGGCGGGGGGAGGGGCTTTTATGCATGTACGTGGGTACACACGGTTATGCGCGTTGGACATGCGAAGTTTCGTCCGTGCTTCGTGCGACAGCGCAACTTTGCGAGAGCGCGTCCCTATACAGCGACCCTATACAGCGGTGGTCAGCGCTAAATGCACCGCGCTGCCTCGCCGATCCTCTCTAATCCTCGGCCAAACGATTTTCTCCGCGTGCATAATACGCGGGAAACGCGCAGGAGCGAAATTTGCATTCGCATGCCGGCTCCTCGCGAGCACTCCGGAGCACACGAGGAGTAGCTGAGGAGAGCTGAGGAGCGAGATGAAACTATGACACGCTAACGGTGAGAATTCGTGGGCGAGAGAGGATTTCTCTCCTTCTTCTCAGCGCTGTGAGAATCCGAGCGCCGTGCGTCGTCGAGGGTAAATAAATTTCAAGGGGAAATAAGTCTCAAGTGGCCGCGAGAAATTGGCTTCCCTGAGTGAAAAAGCTGCGAGATATGAGACTGCAATCCGGCGGAGGAAGAGGACGACGGTTTGCGCGCGACAGATCGGGGTGTCGGTGCCGTCTTTGCCGGCGCAACGGCTGGAAGTAACCCCCGGGATGGATAATATATTCCTCGAGGACATTCGACACGCTTGTAAAAATTCGATCGCGCGCTCCGCGCTGGATCGGAGGTGACAGACGAGACGCGGCGAGCAAAGGAGAGGAGAGGAGAGGAGAGGAGAGCGGAGCGGACGAGCGAGCGAACGATTGAGCGAGAGGGGGAGCAGGACGACGCGACGTTTCCCCGGCTGACTTTGATGGATCGGAGATCCCCCTCGATCCATCTACCCTCTTTTTTCGTCGCGAGCCACAGGCTCGGTGTTTGTTTTTTATTTTTCCACGGATAAAACGCCGCGTCCGACAGGTTATTCTCTCACGGTGCGCGACACCGCGTCGCGCGCAGGCACTCGATACGCCCGTCGGATGCGAATCCGCCGCGCGGGATCGAGCCGCGCGACGCAGCTGCGGCCGTTCTCCGAAAGAAGGGTGCACACGCTGTGCGCGTGCACGACCGCCGGATTACATCGGAGGCACGTTCGAGAGAGAAAGAGAGAGAAAAAGAGAGTATCGAAAAAATGTAAAAAGCAAAAGCTGAAGCGAACGGTAACGTAGACGTGCGTGCATAGCGCGCGCCTTCGTGGCGAAAAGTCTCTCACCCCAGTGACGAGGGAACGACAAACGATTGCTGAGCGATTATCGGCTGTTGCTGGCGGAAAGCATAAATCGTGCGCGTGGTCGTGCACTGCGACCAGCGCGAGGCAGCGAGCGCTTGAATTTCAATGCGCGTGTCTCGCGACGACGGATAACCCTCATTAGCGAATAACGCTGTATAGCACATTTTTCCCCGTCGTTGGCTGAAAACTGGAATGAGCGGATAATATCGAACGCAAACGATATTTCATCGCGCGGACCCGAGAGAAATTCAGTTCAGAACGTGCAGAACGCTGAAAATGAGAGAGGGGGGAGGGAGAGAGAACGAGAGAGACCCGACATGCGGCGACCGCGATCCGCGCGCGCGCGCACAATCGGCTAATCGCCCCGCGTCTCTTTTTAGGCGGCTCTCCTCGGCTCCCGTTACGGGCTTCGACGATTTTTGCTCGTTCGCTCGAGCTATCGGAGCCGGGTAATGCGCGGAGACGCATAATACCAAGCCGTTATCTGTCCTTTCAATGTACCTCGTATCTGAGCTCTGGTTTCAGAGGCCTCCGGGGACCGCGACGCGGCGCACCGCGTCTCGACTATTCCGGGGAAGGGTTACGAACGAATGAACGAGCGTGCCTACCCACCGTGACCGGTGATAGGATAAGCGGCGCCCCGGACTTCCTACACCGCTTTAAAATTACCCGCTGCAGGACGCGAACAATTAGCATTGCCTGCGAGTGCGACGAACGAGCGAGCGAGTAACCGCGCATGATGGAAAAAAAACGCGATAGCGCGACTCGCTATCTCCTTCGCGGATTGTCGATACGCGCGCGCGCAGCGCGACCAGGCTGAAACTCGGCGAAAGATCGGAAAAGTGAATTGAAAATTACGCCACGACAAAACACGCAACGCGAACCACTTGATCGATGGCGCCAAGCGTCATCGATCCTCCGGTATAATCTCCCCAGGGAACGCGGTTTGTAAAAATAAATGTGGTCGGTGTAGTGAGACGAGCAGGAGCTACGAGAGTATGAGCACCGCGGGATCGATGCGACCCTGACGAATCGCGACGCGAATATTAAGCACACCGGCGTTAATGAATTTAATCGATTTCGCGACAGCGCTCCTTAATTACGCCTCCTCCGACGTCAAGCAACGGATTGAAATGATGATTGACGTTATCCACATTGGCGTTATCGCCATTGATACCTGTGACCTTTTCACGCCGTTGGCACGATGGCGTGGCAGAAAAATTCAAAGGTCGCAAGACAGATTCGCCTCCGATCGGATGAATGACGACTGACTTGCCTTAAAGATAATTTGAATTCCTATTTATAAACGTGAAGTTATAGCGGATAGTAGAGAGTGATAGTAGAGAGAGATAGTAGAGAGAGAGAGAGAGAGAGAGAGAGAGAGAGGGAGAGGGAGAGCGATAGCAGGAGCAGACGAGCAAATATCTGTAATCCTCAGTTTTTAATTTCCCCGCGCGCGGACGAGCAACGCGCCTGTGAAGTGTATCCGCGTACGAGCGCGTCTCGCGCGGGAGAGAGGGGCGCGCTGTGAAAAATAGCGAAGAGATGTGAACGTCAGAAAACCATTAATTAATTGCCGTTTGAATTGAAGCGCACTCTCCGCGCGAACATACTACGCACGCAACATACACACGCATATACGCGCACCTACGCACGCGGGTGTCATGTGAAATATGCAAGGTGATACCGCGGTTGATTCCTCCACGAAACCCAGGGAGAATATGTTAAGCAGCTCTATCGTTATCGATCAAACGGCGGCATAGTTCGGTCCAGAAATAGCTAACGCGCGAGTGTTTCATAGTAGCCATTAGAGATATCTGATCGGACTTCGCTTGAAAAATCAGCCGCTGCGGAATTAATCATATCGGAATTTGCATGATCGACGCGATAGTCGCATTTCAGCCCAGGTAACACCCCGAGGGCGTAGTCCGACTGCGTACTTCGGTTCCGGAATAGAAACGAGCTGCTGTCACCGCCGCGCGTTCCAGCGGCCAGTCCGCGATCTCGGCGTCTCACCGAGCGCGACCGAATTTCCGTCCTCCCGCATCCACGTGTCTCCTCCGTCTCGCGAGACCGTGTCCGTGTTCCCTCTCGCGTTTCTCCCGACGGCGTCGCCGTCGGGAGAAGAGGAAGGATTGCGAGGCGGCGCGACGCGTGACCCTCCGAGGGCTCCCGCGGCGATGACTCTTCGCGCGTGCAAGAGTGTGCCCGCGTCGCGGAATAATGCGCGGTGAATCTCTCCCGCTGGATGAGACGCCCCGTCGCGCGGGACCGAAAACTGCGAGGCGCTGGACCGAGGAAGAGCCGTAGAGGAGGTACTGCCTGCAAATCGAGAGAGGGAGAGTCTCTGAGAAGGAAGAAGGTGCGCGGTGAAAGGAAAGGGTTGTGCTGGAGGAAAGAAGGGAGCGACATGCGGAAGAGAGAAAAAGAGAGAGAGAGAGAGAGAGAGAGAGGAGGAAAGGACGCCGAAGAGCACCCGATATGAAATATTCCCCGACGCCAACAAGCGAACGCGCACACGCGGCTAGAGAGTAACTCTATATTATTATCCTCTTTCACACCTCCCTGCACCTCTATGCGCCGCGAAAAACCTTGGCACAATCAACAAGAGGCCGCCCATTGTCTCTCATTGTCGTGCCTCGTGCGGATACGTAGCCGAGAGAGTTCTCTCGCCGCGTGCTGTCGCAGGCAGGACTTATTATGCCCGAGCCCGACCGCGGGCATTAATTGGGCCCGACGTGGGCCCTAATTAGCACACCGAGCGAGCCGCGGAGAACTCGAGTGGACGATCTCGCGGTCTGCCCGCGAAATCGACAGGAGGGGAGACGAGTATCTCGTAGGAACTCGCGCTCGTCGTTTTTATCGGTTATGTATACTTGCAAATGCGGCGCGCCAGTGATTTACCGCTGGTGAATTATGCGGCAGTCGTCGAGCCGCGATAATATTTGTCGGTGTGTGCAGCTCGTAAACAGCACGTCTATAATCACCGAGAATGAAAAGGAAAATGAGAGAGAGAGAGAGAGAGAGAGAGAGAGAGAGAGAGAGAGAGGGAGAGAGAGGGAGAAAGATATATATACTGTAATTATCCTACGTAACACGCACAAAAAGGTGCTGAGACGAACGTTTCGTCGGGATCGGACGCTGAGCGACGTGGGATAAAAGTGAGACATCATAAATAAGTCATTGCAAGCGACTTTACTACTGCATAGTTATAAATAACGTCTCACTTAAAAATAAGTCAACACACTCTAGCGTGAGCATTAAAATCGCCACTGGGTCAGACTTTACAGTCGTAATTATATGCAGACAAAATAGATCGGTCGCGCTGCGCGCGCGCGCGCGTCCGCTGGCTCGGTCGCTAGCAACGGAAAGAGAGAGAGAGAGAGAGAGAGATTTCCTCGACCGCAAACCAGAAACACAGAGGCGTCTCTCCTATTTACGAGTTAAAACAGCCGCGCGCCGTCGGCATTGCAGTAAGAGGTGATTTCCGAGGCGAGGATAAGTGAATGTTTTCAATTGCAACCGTAATCTGCGCGCCCGTTCGCCACGGTCGGCGTAAAAATAGCGGAAAAATGTCCGTCCGTCCGTCTGTCTCCGCGGACGCGCTCGTTGAATCGCGATTCGTTCGGCCATTGTGCGTAGCTTTACGGTGATCCATCAAGCATCGGCGTCCCTCTCGCTCTCGTCGTCGTATTAAATAATTCAATGAACCCCCCGACCCTCCCTCCTCTCTCTCTCTCTCTCTCTCTCTCTCTCTCTCTCTGCCTCTCCCTCTTGAGCTGCCGGCTTCGCGCGCATCGCGAAAGAAGCAGCGCTCTGGCAGACGTGCCGATGGTGGTGGCCGGTCAACGGCAGGATAGGGGAAGAAAAGGGAGAAAAAGCGCGACAGGCGCGGCCGCGAGCACGCCCCATGGGGTGATTCGATGCGTGACATCGCTCGTTTAAGAGCCCGGCCGCTGGCGGCGAGTAAGTCGCGCGCTTTTTCCACCTTCCCGCGCGCATTGTCGTCGCGCCGTTATGGAAGTAAGTTAGTGCGATATCGATGCAAGAAGCGTCTCTTGTTTCAGGCCCCAGTGGTATATCGTTGCGAGCGCTGCCCGCTCGCTTACGGAAGTCCCCGCGCAGCGGGAGATTGCGGAAAAATCGTCGCACGAGATAACAGCGCCGATAAGTGGCGCGAGCCGGCTTCCCGCTCGGAATTGCATTACGATAAACGAGCGCGGTAGAGCGACTCGCGATTCTCGCCAAAGAGACACCATTCCTCCACCCTCGACCGGGAGGTTTATGCGCGGGATGCGACGTGTCCGTGGAGAGTTTCACGTGTCGAATCGAGAGGTAAAGCTCGTACGCGCGGTGTTCTTCCTCGACTCTCGATGTTTAATGTATGGAAAGTTCTCTGTGTTCCCGTGGACAGCCTACCGTCTCGCAAAAGTCTCGCGAGCCGCGAAGCAAGGAAGCGCTCCGAGAGAGAAAGAGACAGAGAGAGAGAGAGAGAGAGAGAGAGAGAGAGAGAGAGAGAGAGAGAGAGCGAGAGAGGGAGAGAAAGAGAGAGAGCCTTGCATATGTATACGTGTCGCCAGGTGGTCTTAAAGATCCGACGACTCAATTTGAATGCAATTTGGAGCGTATTTGCATACGTCGAGATGAAAGCTGAAGTTACTTAACAGGCAAACTCGCTATTAAGAGATATATATATGTATATATATATATATATCTCTTTTTTCCTCCTGGAAGAGCAGGATATTACCCAAAATATTATTTTACATATTAACTTTAATTAACACGCGTGTGTTTGCTGATATCTCTCCGTATTTAATGTAAATATAGAAACATGCGTTTTTTTTTTCTCTGTTTTTCGTTGTTTTAATTAACGTGTTTACGGGCATGCGTCTGCTCGTTAAAGAATTGCACAAGCGATCGCTCGTTCTCCATGTGTATTTTTCCCTTTTTCTCTCCCGACGCGACGCGACGGCCAGATTGTCGCGACAGGCAATCGCATTTTGCAGAATTGTTACCGGCGCGCGATTGTTACGCAACGCAGCGCGCGTTTCAATTTCCAAGTCTAAGAGCTCGCCGTTGCATTGGGGCGGGATTATCTTTACATCGTTCTCTCGTCGAGATGACAAATGCCTAGAGAGACCGCGCGCGAGTATGGTATATCGAAATTAGAGATCTCGTACGCGTCTGACTATTGACGAAGGTCTTTAATCTTGCCTCGCGCAGATGGACGTTAACGATCGAGAATTGCCTTGTCGCGATATCGGTCCCCTCTCGCGGAATCCTTGCCTTCTGCATTGTCACACGCATAATAATAACGCTCGCGACCGTCTTGTAACAACCGCCAACGTCGGGCATACGAATTGGTCTGATCGGAATAAATTTATAGCGGTGCGGTAAATCTGCAGAGGAGGACAAGAAAAGAGAGAGAAAGGAAGAGAGACAGAGAGACAGACAGACAGAGAGAGAGAGAGAGAGAGAGAGAGAGAGAGAGAGAGAGAGAGAGAGAGAGAGAGAGAGAGAGAGAAAGAGAGATTAATTTAAATTGTATACATAGATATAGGAGTGTGCGAAATAGGTTTCCTCTTTTAATATCGTCGTGCGAGCGACGCGAAAACCGTATCTTTTTGCGACGCCGCGTATGATAATCAGCCGATCGTCGTATATACGCAAACTGCAGCGCATCGTTCGGACTGTTGTGGAATTTTTCAAGACTACGGGAGTGCGCGCATAAAACCGCGCTTTCACACGCAGGCTCTTCGCAGGCTGATTATGCGTCGGCAAAGAAAACAGTGGGAGAGCCGACACCGCGTCGCTACCATAAATCCGCCTGCTGACGCAAAGTTCGAAAAAAATTTTTTCCTCCTACAGCGTTTTTGCCGTTTCGCCGTTCGTGACGGCGTTCAAATTGTGCCCTTGTAAATCACGATAAGGGGATGCCACTTGCTTCTCTCCCTTCCCCCTGGCGATCGTGAAATGATCGATTTCGAAATAGCTCGCGAAATATTCTGCGGCGGGCAGAGCCGGTATTCGCGGTTTTACGCGCGACGAATGCGCGCTTTCGCCGAGGAACGGACGCGGCTCTCCTTCGGCGCGCGCGGCCTCTCGCGCGAACGAGAATGAGAAACAGCGGCGACGGGCAGCACGTGCACCTACAGAGGAGGATGGCAAATGGTAAATGGGAAATTGTAAATGGTAGGCCACTAGTGCGCTCCGAACATGAATGAATGGAACCTGCTTCGCCGCTTGCATATCCATTATAGGAACTACGCTCGCGCTCGCACGTACGATTGCGACCAACGAACGAACGAACGAACGAACGAACGAACGAACGAACGAACGAACGAACGGACGAACGGACGCACATACGTATGTGTATGCACACATACACTTAGCGGTGACCCCTCTCTTTCTCTCTCTCTCTCTCTCTTTCCATCGGTGACCAGTTCGCGTGTATTCGCACACACTCACGTGCGCCCACAATGCGCCGCGCGCTGCGCGATCTGTTTATCCCGTGTGTCTGTCATCCGCGCGAGTGTGCGAGAGTTTGCGAGTTTGTCGGGTATACCGGTTAATGGATCTTCGCCGGTGAAAAAATCGCCGGTGCGCGCGTATCGTTGGAATTGAATCACCAAGGTCGCGATCGAATGGATTCCACGATGAACGACCGTGGCCCTCGCCCGCTCACTCGTTCTCTCGCTCGCTCGCCAACTCGAAACTCGACTCGGCCTCCTCGGGATTCATTAAACCCGAGTTATACGTTGTAGTAGCCGGACCCGGTTTCCGGCGAGTATCTAGGTAAGTAGTGGTCGAGCAGAGATATTGACACAGCCGATTCATCCATGACCCAGTGTAACTCACCGAAAACTCGATCCGCCTATTAGGTCGGGCCTCGGCCGGTCGGGATTCTGGGAGAGAAGACAGCCGGTTCGAGAGAATATTTCTGTACCGGCTATCCTCGTTCCTGAGTTACGCTCGATTTCGAAAGTCTCGTGAAACGACGGTCGCTAAATCTCTCGATCACGACTTTATTAATTGTTTCTATCGTCCGTAAATTGTGTCTATCATCGAAGAGTCGATCTATCGCGCGGACTGCGCGAAAGCGCTGCTGGTTGTTTGCGCTTCTCAAGCGACCGAAAGTGAATAATCTTCGCAGAGCACCGCCACGATATCCGCGGCGACGACGCAGGCCGTTTTTTATGAATCATCATTATCGCGAATTCGTCGCGAATCGGCGCTGTAACGCGACGGATATCGCCGCGAGCTGACATTGAGCACCGTTGTGGTCTGCCCGCTCAATTAATAGCAGCGGACGGAGGCTAGACATTTTGTCGTGGCTTTTTATGATTCTCGGTTTTATGGGCCGTTCTCTGCATCTCTCACGGCGCGCAAATTTAACGATCTCGCGCCGAGTCGCTTTTACATACCGTCGAATCTCGAATATATATATATATATATATATATCCGTGAACGCGCTCCGATAGAGCAGAATTTACACGTCAGAATGTAACGATATTGTCCTCATGCGCGGATTCCTCTAGAATGCGTGCCAGTTTCGTCCTTCATCGATCGCCGCGTATGGATAAACACGCGGTATTTTCGTTTCTCCAACTCCCCCCCCCCTGCCCCTTTCCCCGACCCTTGTCCCTATCCAATCAGAGAAATCCTCTCTTGGATAAGAGGAGCGAGAGAGGCGATTTAAATAAATTTGAATGCCCGACTTTGATTAATATAACCGGAATAGATAGGGAGACATTTTTTCCAGCGAAGCTTGATCTGCGTCCCGTCGTGTAACCGCCCGCGGCACTCTGTTCAACGCGTGATACGTCAATTACGTGTGTGATTGCGCGTTTCAACGTGGCCATTTCGTCTTATTAGCTCAAAAGTGTAATTTAACGCGCGACATAAGACAGCCTGGACGTACCGTCAAAAACGCAGCCGCTTCGCGACGCTGCGAGACTGAGAAGTTTCACACCTGCGGCCATTTCGGAGCCGACGAAGAATTTGCTTTCCCGCGAAGAGCCTCCGTCCCCGCCACCGAGATTTTCACGTTTCGATTCACTCACCATTCGCGTGTATTCTCATCACGACGGAGCGCAAGCTCGCAAGCGCGAAGCGTACTGTACTACCGTAACGGCGGCTCGTCCTTAATTACGCGGCACGTCGATAATTATTAGTCCGTTTAGCAACTCGATGAAATTTACCGGCCAATATATTACGCTTTATACGTCTACGAATACACGTCGGCGAGCCTAATGGTTTCATTTGCGCGGCGTGAAGCGGTAATAGCGGCCTGCGCGCGACCGACACGTCCAGGATCACCGTCGTCGTCGTCGTCGTCGTCGTCGTCGTCGTCGTCGTCATCATGGCAAAAGTCAACTGTTCAGGCATGCCTGAAATTATTACATAATACGGCTATCCCGTCCTCGCCAGCGGAGGAAAGTTCAAGCCGCAGGATCGACGGACCGCACAATCGCAATTACCGTACAATCTCCGCACCTTGGCGGTGCTTTCTTCCCGAACGGCCCCGGTGTGCGTCGATGTTTCAATATACCTCGTGATACAGAGTGGAAACTATTAACGTCGGGTAGCTCAGCAATCCGACCGAGCAGGCTGAGGAAGAAACATTCACCGCATATCCCGCAAAAATTTCTTCTCCTTTTCCTTCTTTTTTATCCCGCAATCTTCTGCCTGATCTGTGGCGGGAGCGAGTATTATGCGCGTTTTCACCCTCTGTAGATTAATTTCCAGTTTCTCGTTTGATTAACCATGTTGCCATTTTGCGCAATAGGTCGCGGACTCGCGGTCGCTGGCAAATGCTCCTGGCCGAGGAGCGGTGTGTGTCTAATCTCGCGCGACATATTACCGAATTACGTGGGTCGATTTCTCGTGCGGCGTGCGATTACACGCGCCGGGTCATTAAGACGCTTCACCCCGCGCAGAGATAGAGAGAGAGAGAGAGGGAGAGAGAGAGAGAGAGAGAGAGAGAGAGAGAGAGAGAGAGAGAGAGAGAGAGAGAGAGAGAGAGAGAGGGAGGGAGGGGATTTATGGCTACGCGGGCGCGACTGTCTCGTCCTCGTCCTCGTCGCCGTCGTCGTCATCGTGCGGCAGGATGTTGCGAAATTGCCCGATCGTTAACGGAAGATACTCGCCACTTATCACGTCGCGGATTACGTATGTGCCTTTAATCGCAGCTACGAGCTGCGATGGGCTTGTCGTAAATATATCGACGGGATGGGGGAAAAACAAGCGAGAAAGAGAGAGAGAGAGAGAGAGAGAGAGAGAGAGAGAGAGAGAGAGGGAGAGAGAACGATTCCGCAGCCGAAAGCCGCGAAAGCGAGAGAAAAAGGGAGAGAAAGGGCGAAGGTTGTTAGCTGCTCGTTAACTTTCGTCGGAAATGGTAACGCACGGAGCGAAACAATTATCGGTGTCGTGCAGCGCGGCAGGATGGCGTGCGGGAGGATCGTGAAAGAGAGAAAGAGAGAGCGTGCGCGAGCTCTCTCGTAATTCGCGAGTGCCTTCGCTTCTTGGTCGATAGGCTATCGTTATCGAAAGTCAGCCTGTCAGATTGAAACGTTTGGCGGCGCGCTCTTAATGGGGGCCAGTGTCAGTCAATTTGTTCCGCGATACCGCCGCCTGGGCCCGGCCATTCGGACGGTGTAACTCAGATAGCCGAAAATTATTCGCCCGGTATCGGGGCCACAGTCGTAATGTCCCGCGACAGTCTGTAATTTTCGCTCGTCGCTCTCATGATAGATTCATTCCGCTCGTGACGGTCGTTTTCATTTTCGGTGCTGTTATTACGCTCGCGACCGCCCACGTGCACCGCCGCGGAGAAACTCGCGAGTCTCCGGCTCTGCGCGCTCGTTACGATCCTCTCCCGTAATCGTAAAACATAATAAACGCGCGAGCCAGTTTCGCGCTTCGTAAATCGCTCGGAGAGTTTACTTTTGTACAGTCGGCCGCTCGGTCGAACGATCGATCTTGAATCACTCGCTTAGCAATTACGTCTGAGAGAAAGAACAAGAGAGAGAGAGGGAGAGAGAGAGACATTGTGCAGTGTCACGTCTTTCGCTCTTCGGCTTCGGCGATCGTGAACACGGAGGTCCGCGGGAGGCTGAAGAAAATTTGGCAAGGCTGTGCTCCCGCGGGCACGGTGACGTAATTCAAACATACGTTCTTATCGGTCGATTTTTCACGGCGCGTAACCGGCACGGCCGAAGGACCGCGGCCGATCCTGCGAGGCGACGCGCCGTGCTCCGGATTCCATCCGGGGTATTCTCCCGATCGCAGCCCGATCCAGCTCGAAGGCCCTCGGAAACCAGTTCGAAGTCGGCGAAGCGTTATGACGCCGAATACACAAGCGTCCGTTAACTAATCTCCCTATAGCGACCTTCCATTAGCTCGATTCCACGGGCGATACATCATCGTGCCGCCGCCGGCGCGCCGCGTCGATGCCTGCGAGTTCGTACTCGAGCAATCTTTCGGGCTCGACGATGAAAATGGACGGTGAAAAACTTTCATCATTCGATCTCATCTCGAGGGGGGAGCCCGACATTCAACTTTCCTCGATTCTTAACATCAAACGATGTAAGCAAAAAAGCAAAGATAGGAAAAAATAAACCTGCGCGGGTCCCATCATGAGACGATAAAGCCGAGCGCAAAAATTAACATGTCAATAACTGAATACAATAAAATTCACACGTTATTCAGGACTGAGCTCGGGGACAGAAATGCTGCTCGTGAGAATGCGCGAATGTATCGTTCGGTCGCAGCACAATCTGGAGATGAGCGGCGAGTCGCCAAGTCAGACACGTGTAACCCAAACCGCCAATGTAACTTGACTCAAAGGATCGCTGCGCGAAAAATACGCGGCGAGGACGAGGCCGAGGGCACGTCGGGAACCACCGCAGGAGCAGAAGAGGGTGCGCGCGCGCGCGCGTTCGCCAGCTCGCTCGCACACGTTACGTAGTCGTAATTCACGCGTCTAGCCGTCGGCTACTAATCACTACCAAGCAACGCCGGCCACTCGACAAATCATTCCTCGTTAACGCCGACTTTTTATTATGGGAAAAAATATCAATTTGTGCCGTTCCCCGGCCGTATATGGCCGTCTGCCTAACGGTCCCTCGCTCGACCTCCGGTATGTGCAGCGCGCGCGCATTTTCCTCACCCTCGGCTTCCCCGAGAGCCGTCCCTTTTATTATCATCTCCCTGATATCTGCACGATGATAGCGTCGCGGCGCTTTGTCGAGCGGCCCACCGGCGGAAACACGATATTGTTTTACCGCGGAATGTCCCGCAGGGAAATCTTGAGATGATCATAAAAGAAAGAGAGAGAGAGAGAGAGAGAGAGAGAGAGAGAGAGAGAGAGAGGAAGAGAGGAGAGTGCTTGGAAGACTGATCAGATTTGTACAACGCGCCGATGGTCGTCAGGAAGTGCGAGATATCTTGCGATTGCTTCGGATCGACGACTCGACCCTCCATGCAAATCCCCAGGTGGCGAAACGCGAGGTACTGAACTGTTGTACCGAGCTTAGAGCCGGAGTTTCAAGGCGATCGATGGGAGAATTTTGTTCCACGATGCAACATGTGCTATACTCGTCGATCCGTTATCCTTAATTATCCTGTGACAACGTACAAATGTGTCATTCTGTGGCGAATTGTTTGTCACCTCGTGTGGACTCGCGAGATTTCAAAACAGGCCCTCCTCTCCTAAATCTCCACGTTCCCCCCCTCCTCCCCCCCGACGCAATAGGTACGCGCATAAAACACCAGGCGCTCGTACATCACGGCTATCAGCCGCGCGTCGCGCCTGCGATCATTCAAAACGTCCCGACAAATCATTCCTCGTTAAAGGCGCTTTTTTCCCCTCCGGCCGACACCGGGAAAAATATCAATTTCTGCTGTTTCCCGCCCATATCTCTTCGTCCGTCTAACGGTCCCTTTCTCCGCCGCGCGTTTATCCTTCATCCCGTCCCTTCCACACCATCCGCGCCCATCTTTTTCACCACACGGGATGTGATAACCGCGCTGGGAATCTTCGCGCTGGTAAGACAAGGTGTAGCTAAAGGTACCGCGATTACTCGCGTCGTGCATGAAAGACGCGCGCGTGCGCGAGCGCGCGAGAAAAGACGCGCGAACACGTATACGCGCGGATGGCGCAAGACGGGAGGGGGGGGGGAGGAGAAGGGTGAGCGACGGTATTAACGCAATTTCCTAGGCAACCGTGTACGCATGAGCAAGAAGAGACAAGAGGTAATTACCGTGACAGCGCGTCAGTATAGCGCGTCGCGCATATGGAACGGCTGATGCCGCACGCGGCGCGTTGATTTCTGGTTACGCTCGATTTTGTCCGGCCGGCGGAATTGCGAGCGCCGCGATGTAGCCTGCTCGTGAAATCGCCGTGTCGGGAGAGCGCGCGCGCCGACGACGATGGCCGATTGCGTCGAATCGGACGTGTCTATTTCCCTCGTCTAATCGCTCATCAACGTGTACACGATACGTCGGGAGATATCGCGAAGGAGCGTCGCTTGAGATTACCACGAAAGTTACCGCGCGCCGTCTTAATGGGATATTAACCGCTGTGATACCGATGGAAACTGTGCGATTCAATGTTCCATTTATCACCGCTGAATATACCGTGCGAATTTTTGCGATCGGCCTCTGTCGGACGACGCGCCCGTCCGCCTCGCGTTTCCCAGTGCGCTTCGCGCGAGCCAAGCGAACCTTATTTGCGAACTCGGCGAGGTTTGTATTTATTATTTGCGCCGTCGCGACGCCCGTCTTTACAAAGAGGTCTCCGTAGCGCGTTACTTTGACGTAATACAAGGAAACGAGAAAGGGGGAAGGGGAGAGAGAGAGAGAGAGAGAGAGAGCGTACGCGCGCGAGGAAGAGAAGAGAAGCGCAGTAAGTAGCGAACGCTCTCGACAATGCGCGACGGGTGTGCTTTTACCTCTAGGCACTTTACCTTCCCCCTTTCTGGCCATTCAACGAAAATGGCCTGCCATTATTGGCATTGTGGCGCCGACGAGAAAAGCGAAGAAGCGAACGGTAACCCCGCCGCTTGCCTCGCTCTCGTTCCACCGTCTCCTCACCGTGGGCTAACGATCGTGTTATTAGCGCAAATCAAATTGGCGACTGTCTCACGCCGCGGAACAACGGCGCGGTCGCCGAGAGGTGGAAGGAGCGCACCGAGGACCAATTTGCTCTCGCAGCGAGCGAAAGGACGTGTTAATTTGCATATCGAAATCGAGCGCACGCGTGCAGCCTGCCGCGGGACCGCCCTGCTGATTTCCATGCTCGCGATGCGTGTTTTCCTTTGAAAATTCATCATCGGCCTCCGGAATACAGACACAAATCCGGAAGCGACGCGTTTCCCATCGTTATCAACGTTTCTTTGCGGGACGAAGGTAAGACAAGCGTTTAACAATTATTATTATTACCGAGTACAATTTCGCAGCGACGCAGCAATATTCCTCGCGCGAAGAAGGGACTCCCGCGCCGAGCGCGGCGCATCGCGAGCTGAGTTGAAATTCGCGCGGGAATCGCCGTTTCAATCACGCGTCGCGTCGTTCCGTCTCATCTCGTCTCGTCTCGTCTCGTCTCGTCTCGCCCGGTCTCGCTAATTAACGGGCGTGAAATGTCCGACGTCCGAGAGCCTCTCCGCCGCCCCGACAGCAACAACAACGGGGCTCGTTGGGACCGCAACGCCGGGCTTCTTTGGCGTTTCGCTCGCCTCGACAACGAGAGCCGCCCCATGCGAGAAACGGTAAATTAACGCGCTGCCGAGCGAACGTCACGGCCGATTATTTATCGCCGTTATCTGCGATAAGCGACACGCGGCGGCGCGCCGGCCGCAACGCTTTTATCCCGTTTAGCGCCGAGCTAATTACGGATTTTTCATTGCCGCGCGAGCGCTCTCACGCGAAACACGGATCCGGCCGCGCGATAACGCGTGCGTGTCATTCTCCTGCGCGTGGTGTCTCTCGACGGACACTGACACGCCGCGGCGCGGCGCAGCGCGGCGCGGCGCGGCGCGGCGGCCGGTGCGATAATCGGCGCGCCGATTGTCGTGCGTCGTCTCGCACGAACGGAGCCTAACGATCTTATTATCGAATCGAAGTCGCTCCCGCGACTTCGACTCGCGGCGAAGGGGCAGGGCTGACCCTTTCACCCCCGCACGCTCGCTCGCTCGCTCGCGCACCCGGCGTCTAATTGCGGCGGACTCGCTCGCGCGATTCCAAGAGCGATCGGCCGGTCGCCTTGCGCAATACGGGCGTGTCCTTACGTCTCGCGCGTCCCGCGAGCGGTTAATCTCCGGAGGATTTTACGGCTTCATCGAGTGAGCGAGGGGGGGACGGGGGGGAGAGAGAGAGAGAGAGAGAGGGAGAAGAGAGCTAGAGACGCGCAAACGTCGGCTTTCCGGAGTATCCGGTTAACAGGCCGCCCGCGATATCGCGATATCGATCCGTGGATCATAAAGACAACGGCACGGAGGCAGGAGGACGATAGTCGGAGTTCTCCTTCCACCGGCCGCGCTCTCCTTTCGTCGTGTGTATCCCCGGGCTTTTTTTTTCTTGCAACGCCGTATCCGCGTGCGTGTCTCCGCAGTGGAATCACGAATTACCGGCGCTGATCGCTCGGGGCTTCAACGGACGTTCGCCGACTTGTGGGACCTTGCGCGTTTACCTGCATACAGGGTGCCCCATTAGTAGTCATTAAACTTTCCCGCATGACTGACCTGCCCGGCTTTCGGGTCTACGCGATGCCGGCGTGTACGACCGTCGAGAGAGACCTTGCGAGAGGCCGGCGCGTTCGCGCGCGCGCACGCGCGCGCGTGCGAGATCCTTAAAAAATTGGCTCGCGCGTATTTGCATCGCGCGCTGCGTGAACGCGCGCATGCGTGTACGCGAATGCACTCGCTCGCGACAACAGATTGCCATTATGAAATCTGAAATTCAGAGAGCTAGGCGGGTGCGCCGAAGTAATTTACGTTTTTGCGGCGCATCGCGATGAGTCTCGTACACGCGATATCTACGCGCGGGAATATATCCGAAGCGCGATTTTTCCACCGCATTCGCTCAATTCCAGCATCGTCGGGAAATTATGCCGTCCAAGGGGCTATTAGCGGTATTTGCATGCGACGAGTAGATTTATTATCGATAACGCGAATTGCGCGCTGGTGTTTTTGCCGAGTCGAGAAGATATGTCACTCGGACTAAATCGCGACGAGGCGCTGTGATTTTTCCTACGCGATACATGACCGCCGCGTGTTTACGTCTCTCGCTCGTAGTAAATAAATATTAGAGCGTTCTATCCTGGACGTTATCGTTCACAGTTGCCATTCTTTTGCCTCGCATTAATGCATAACTGCGACTATAATCATTTTTATTACGATACGATCATATCCTCATATGAGATAATTGACAGAAGAAAACCGTCGATTCCTCCCGACATTAGTAATGTATCAGCAGTCGAGTTGAGCGCTACAGAGCCAGACAGAGACAGACAGACACCGGCGGATCGATCGGCCGGGCTCCGGCGTGTCGGCCGGACGCGAGATCCTGAGGGTCACCCTATAGAGAAGCGCGAAGGAAGGTTCGCGGGAAGTGTCCGGCCGGGAAGCGACCGTCCGAAAGCGGATGGTCACCCCGTTCCTTTGCGGAGGGTCATCCATTGGTTCTTCCTCTCTTCCTCGCTTAGCATAAAAGGGTAACTAGCAAATGCTCAATGCCCGCTGTCATAATGGAGCGAGTGTCCCATGGACATAATTAGGCGCACAGTCCATGGGAAATTCGGACCCCATTCCGACTCGGTTTCGACCGACGCGGGCTGGACGCTTCGCACAAGCATTAAAAGCGCGATGGGGTCATCCGGCCGTCGCGGACGCGCGCGACAGATCGCGCACTGTGGACGGCCAGTTGTCAAACAACGCGGGGAAATGTGACACAGCTCGTGCGACGAAGGCTGAACTGCAGCGGTGCAGTGGCAGAAGAGCGGGATAAACGAACAGCCGCGTTCTGAGACTGAAGGAAATCATCGGATTACTCGATGACGCAAAATGCCACCGCCGTCGTCGTCGCCGCCGCCGCCATCAATCTATCCGATCGTCCGTCATTTTTTCCTCGTTCGTTTGCGTTTTACGCGACTTATCTTATGCGAGGTTTTTGCATGGCGAGGAATGTAACACGAAGCAACGTAGATACGATAAATGCAATATTCGTAATTGGGCATTATTAACCGCCATCGTTGGAAAACGCGCACCGTTTCCTTATTATACGTCAGACTGTTTGCTTAATAATTCGATAACTACAATCTTTAAGGCGGTACACTAAAAGAAAAGAGAGAGAGAGAGAGAGAGAGAAGGAGGAGGTAGGTGGCAAAAAAAGCGCCTCGATTATGTAACGATAAAATTAAGGACGTCGTCGATGATGCACGACAACGGCATTCCAGACAGAATCGATGATAAACGAGAATGGATTGAAAATTCCATTTTCCAGGGAAACCGCCGATTTCAATATTACAAAGGCCCCGCACGACGGAGGGAATTAATCGTCCGTACGATGCTTCACGTCGCAAGGTTAAATATGACAAAGAATCGCCATTAATATTCAACCCGCGCGTAAAAACGCCGCGTTTTGCATATCCGTCAGATCGTCTATGATGAAACACCTCACCGACGGTAATACCAATTCCGATTAAAAGCGCGCGATTACGATGTCTGGCAATTTAAATTAGAATTTAATCGCCGCAACGAAGCCTAACGATTCAATCGTATGTGTCAGGCGTGTGTGACGTTTAAATACGGCTGCGCCGCTCCTCGTTAAGGCGTTCGTATTGCCTTTCGGTTGCTTTACGAGCACCGAGCTCATATTGTACCGGGCCTGTATCGTATTATCGATAAATTAATTTATTTGCGAATAAATTTCCCCCTACCGGGATACGCCGAAAACTGCGAGTCTGCGAAACCGGAAGATTGCGCGATATCTTTAAAACCTTATTTACGAGCTTGTCACTTATCGAGATTTATTGGCGGCTCGCTACGTTTCTCTCGTATATGTGTATGTGTGCGTGTGTATGTATGTATGTTTACGCGCGCCGCGGCCTGTCGATCGTGCGTCTTATAGACTGCAAGACGTTGGCAAGAATGTCGTTCCGAGATACCGCCCGCCCGAAAAGAGCCCGCTCAAGTCCCTCAAGGCCGATCGAAGCGCGCATTGCCATGCGCTCGCATTGAAATCACCGCGCGCGTCGCCCGCTGACGTTGAAGTCACCGGCGAGCGCGACTTGGTAATATCCGCGGCGCGAATACTTGCGAACTACTGTGCACGCGGCCAAAACCGGGCTAATTCACGTCCACGACGTCGAGGAGGTTCAATGTGACACGCGGCTGTATATTTCCCGTCGAAGTGACTGACAACCGATATCTTGAAAACAACTCTGACATGTTTATCGAGCGAACGGTATCTCGATGTCTCAACGGTGTCATTACTCGGACCTTGAGGAGCGCCAAGCGTCCAAGAGTGGCAATTATTTTCCTGCACGTTTTCAGCATTGCCGTCCGCCAGGTAAACACCTCGAAATCGCACCGCCGACCTCGATCTCCGAAACCCTCGTGCTCTCGTGCTCGAGCTGCTAATTTATTTCCGCGACCGATGTCGCGCTATCCTATCGGATACTCGAGGCGAGTCCGGTACGCCCACGCACGCGAGCCCATCGAAATATCCCAATTGAATCGCAAGCAAAGACTCACGGGTTGCGCTTTATCGCTGGAGTTGCTGACAACAAAGCTCGCTGACACGTTCGGCTGCAGAGGGGGAGAGAGAGACAGAGAGAGAGAGAGAGAGAGAGGGAGAAAGGGTGAGAGCTTGACAGAGATCCTTAGACGTATCCTGCTGGATATCCTTCCGATGGACGGCACCTCGATACGTGCATGGATCGCACGGAGCACGAGTTTCTCTCTCTCTCCCTCTCGGTGTACTCCGACGAGATCAAACTCGGAGGTTGTCGGTAGCGCGCACTCACACTTTACTGTCTTCCTGCGCACAGCGGCACTAATCGGTTCCTCCTTCACACGCGTGTGCTCTCTTTCTCTTTCTTAGTCGATTTCTCGAGGAGCACAGTCGTGTTCATCACGTGGCACTCGCGCGATCAAAGTATCCTCCGGATCCTCGAGTTGACGAGACTCACCTTCGGCGTTTCGGCCACGGCGGAATCGCGGCCGCGATCGCGGAATATTCGGCGACGGATTTTCGAGCTCACGAGCCGGCACGAAGCTCCTCCTCGTCGGCGATCCTGCGGACTGGCTCGTCGAGTCTTGGCGCGCATTCATTAATATGATAATCATCCAATACGTATACGGTGCCTCTCGATGATCGCTCTCGTCTCCGTCGTCTTCGTCGTCGTTGTCGTCGTCGTCGTCGTCGTCGTCGCGGCCGACAACGGCGGCGCCTTGCAGAACACCATCGTTAATCTGATCGAGATCGCGCTCTCGCAGTGTCCCGTTCTCGCGATCGATAAGCCGGGTTGGCGGAAAAAAGGAAAACGAAGGAAACACGAAGTACAACGACGGTGAGCCGAGCCGAGGTGAGTCCGAGTCGCACTCGCGCGCTTCGGAACTCGGATTTTCGCACGAATTGGACTTTCGCGCGCGCGCACGCATGCACGCACGCACGCACGCACGCACGCACGCACGCACCCACCGGGCAGAATCCTCGACTTCGCTCGATCCCCGCGACTCTGACTGAGTCCCGCGCGTCGGTGGCGCACTTTTCGCTACTTGGACACCGTCACTCTCCGTGTCTCGGCGCGTTTTCACGTATCTCCGGTCATTTCGTTATCGCGCCTCAGCCTTC